>NC_134358.1:273667335-273967335 GCF_048569485.1 Anomaloglossus baeobatrachus
TAGTATAATGGCTTAGTTATAATGAGTTGGAGTGTGCAATGCAGGCAGACGTGCTGCAAATATCTTTGCACTAGTGGGACTAGACAAAAGTCCATTAGCCACGTTTAGGATGCCACTAGGTACACTGAGTGTTTGCTAGTATAATGGCTTAGTTATAATGAGTTGGAGTGTGCAATGCAGGCAGACGTGCTGCAAATATCTTTGCACTAGTGGGACTAGACAAAAGTCCAATAGCCACGTTTAGGATGCCACTAGGTACACTGAGTGTTTGCTAGTATAATGGCTTAGTTATAATGAGTTGGAGTGTGCAATGCAGGCAGACGTGCTGCAAATATCTTTGCACTAGTGTGACTAGACAAAAGTCCAATCGCCACGTTTAGGATGCCACTAGGTACACTGAGTGTTTGCTAGTATAATGGCTTAGTTATAATGAGTTGGAGTGTGCAGAGGACAGGAGGGTACAGTGCCAGGGTTGTGGGGCTCTGGGTAGAGGAAAGGAAGCCTGCCTTTCTATTCCCTCCCAATGGGGAAATGCAGCGACGAAATCCCTGACCTTAGCTACACAAACGCTGTCTCTGTTTTCAGGACCTGTCACCTATGGCTCTGACCCTGCCGGTACGAGCCCTTAAAAGGACTTATAGAAAGTGCTATCCCTAAGCTGTCCAGCGCTGTGAATGGAGCGCATACAGCAGTATCGGTGATAGGACAAAGGATGGAGCTGCGCCAGTGATGTCTGACACCAAGGACGCAGAAGAGATAATGGCGTCCGGACGGGCAGATACTCGTTTTTATAATGCAGGGACACGTGACATGGACATCCTATCACACATGCCGTTGCTTCTCTGACTAAAAGTCCACTTAGCTGTGTGTGTGTCTGGGATCGGCTGACATGCTGGCCCGCCCCACAAGACGTGCGCGCTTAGGGAAGGAAGATTATACAAACAGCAGTGATCTGAAGGCGCTGTTCCCGCACACTATACACTGAAATTTCATAATAGTGTGAGTTACAGAGTGACTTACACTAATACAGCGGAAAGCCAGCTAGGATATAGCTGTTTTTTTGCTGCTAGAACCATTATCGAACATTTCTAGAACTATCCAGCTTTTGCAAAAAGCTCGAGTTCTAGTTCGATCTAGAACAGGCCCCAAAATCACTCGAGCCTAAAACTAGAGAACCTCGAACCGCGAACCGCGCTCAACTCTACTGAGCACACCTGAGCACAATGATGCTCATTTGAGTGGCAAGCGTATGTAAAAAACACAAACTCCATACTCTAACATTGATTTTTTGTAAAGTCTATGATAGGTATGAACTAGAGATGAGCGAACCGGCCCTGGTTCAGCTAGAGTTCGGTTCGTCGAACGGAGGTCTCGTTCGAGTTCAGTTCGGCGAACGTTCGACGAACCGAACTCGAACCAATAGGATATAATCGGAGGCTATCACAAACACATAAAAACGCATTATAAATGTACACATACAGTTAATAAACATTGCCATAACACTTACCGGTCCCCGCGATCCCTCCTGCACTCTGTCTCCTGCCGCTATTCCATCCGATGATCGCTGAATCCTCCCGGTGACCAGCACTGCCAGCAGTGATGCAGGACCTATCATGACGTCAAAATAGCCATGTGAACAGTCACGTGCCTGTTATCTCATTGGCTACAGACTGGTCACATGACTATGACGTGTCATGTAGGACCTGTCATTGCACTCTCCGGTACACGCTGCACATTTGTGTATCGCCGTGTACCGGCGACATGCTCAAGCACACGGTCGACTCCCCGTTCCGTTAGGGACTGGCTGACACAGCCGGTCATTAACGGAGATCACCGTTGCCATAGCAACGCAGTTAGCGGTGACGTCACCGCTAACCGCGGCTCCGGGAATTACATGATCAGAGCACCGTTGCTATGATAACACGTCTGTCAGCGTTACCGCTGTTACCGCTAACAGTCAGCAGCACTGATCACTCACGGAGTGAAGGCTGCATGCTGCTTCCCGTGCAGCCTTCACGGAGTGATTTCTGCACGGGAAGCAGCGTCTTCCCCTATGCAGCAGTGATGGAGCAGAGCTGCATTTGTTGAACGAGAAAGACAGAAGACCATGGATCGTGGAGGGCTGACAGGGGGTAATAAAGATGGAGTCTCTAATGTGTCTGTGTATTTATTTCTATTAAAGTATTTTTGCTCTGTGTGGTGTCTTTTTTTAACCCTTTATTGGAGATTCTTAATGGCCGGGTCAAACGTGCCTGACATTAAGAATCTCTGGCTTAATACTAGCTAGTAAAACAAAGTTAGTATTAACTCATTTTTACGCAACAAGCCACCCGGCTTCAGGGCTGTTGGAAGAGTTGGATACAGCGCCAGATGATGGCGCTTCTATGAAAGCGCCATTTTCTGGGGCGGCTGCAGACTGCAATTCGCAGCAGAGGCGCCCAGAAACCCCGGGCTAACCTGTGCTGCAGATTCCAATCCCCAGCTGCCTAGTTGTACCTGGCTGGACACAAAAATGGGGCGAAGCCCACGTCATTTGTTTTTTAATTATTTCATGAAATAAGTGAAATAATTAAAAAAAACGGGCTTCCCTATATTTTTGGTTCCCAGCCGGGTACAAATAGGCAACTGGGGGTTGGAGGCAGCCCGTGGCTGCCTGCTGTACCTGGCTAGCATACAAAAATATGGCAAAGCCCACATAATTTTTTCAGGGGGCAAAAAACTTCTGCATACAGTCCTGGATGGAGTATGCTGAGCCTTGTAGTTCTGCAGCTGCTGTCTGCTCTTCTCCATACAGACAGACAGCAGCTGCAGAACTACAAGGCTCAGCATACTCCAGGTACAGGTACCAGCCAGGTACAGCAGGCAGGTACGGCTGTCCTCAACCCCCAGTTGCCTATTTGTACCCGGCTGGGAACCAAAAAAAAAGGGAAGCCCTTTTTTTATTATTTCATGAATTTCATGAAATAATTAGAAAACAAATGACGTAGGCTTCGCCCCATTTTTGTGTCCAGCCAGGTACAACTAGGCAGCTGGGGATTGGAATCCGCAGCACAGGTTGGCCTGAGCTTTCTGGGCCCCATTGCAGTCTGCAGCCGCCTCAGAAAATGGCACTTTTATAGAAGCGCCATCTTCTGGCGCTGTATCCAACTCTTCCAGCATCTGCCTGCTATACCTGGCTAGCATACAAAAATATGGCGAAGCTCACGTCCTTTTTTTGTAGTTTTTTGGCAAAAAAAATAAAAAATGCTTCCCTGGATTTTCCATTGCCAGTGAAGGTAACACCAAGGAGTGGGGGTTAGCAGTCAGTAGCTGCTTGGATTACCCTTAGCTAGCAATACAAAAAATGCGGCGGGAGCCCATATATATTTTTTTTAGTTATTTATTTAAATAACTAAAAACAAAATGGGCTTCCCTGTATTTTGATTGCTGGACATCACAGTGCTGTAAAAATAAATCTTTAAAAAAAATGACGTAGCGCACCGCGGTATTTTTGATTCTCAGCGCAGATAAAGCAGACAGCTATGGGTTGCCACCCCCATCTGACTGCCGTTACCTTGGTTGGCAATCAAAATACAGGGAAGCCCATTAATTTTTTCTTATTAAAAAATAGTTAAAATAAGTGACGTTGGGTCCCCCCATTTTTGATAGCCAGCTAGGGTAAAGCAGACGGCTGTAGCCTGAAAACCACAGCTGGCAGCTTTACCGTGGTTGGGGATCCAATGTGGAGGTCCCCCCAGGCTCTTTTTTTATAATTATTTTATAAATATTAATAATTACACAAAAAAAGTAGGGTCCCCCCCAAACTGGATCACCAGCTAAGGTAAAGTGGACAGCTGTGGTCTGGTATTCCCAGGGTGGGAAGGTCCATAGTTATTGGGCCTTCACAGCCTAAAAATAGCAGGCCGCAGGCACCCCAATTGTGGCGCATCCACTAGATGCGCCAATCCTGGCGCTTCACCCCAGCTCATCCCGTGCCCTGGTGCAGTGGCAAACGGGGTAATAAATCGGGTTGATACCAGCTGTAAAGTCACCTGAGATCAAGCCCAGCAGTTTGTGATGTCATGGCGTCTATTAGATACCCCACATCATAAACTGTCAGTACTATCAAAAACAAAAAATTGACAAAAGAAATTTATTTGAAAAAACAGTCCCCAAAACATTTCCTCTTTCAAAAATTTATTGTAAGAAAAAAAATAAAGGGGTCCCACGACGACTCTGGACCGCCTAGAATATGGGGGGAGACACTCAGGGAATGTGTCCCCCATTTTCTAGGAGTGCAGACCCTTCATGTGAGGAGTGTGGGTGCAATGAATCTGCACTCACTCTCCCCGGGTCCACAGCAGCAGAGTCCATGTCGTAATGGTTGGAATACCCCTTTAAGTCCAGTTATCCAGCTGAATGAATACTTAACAACAGAGCTCGCTATTTAGATGTGTTTTCTTCTGGCGTATAACGGACTCTCATGTTTGGTAGTCGTTCAGCAGGGAAACTATAAAAGCAAATCCCTCCATTTGGAAATGTAGTATATAGCTCTCCTGATCAATTATGTTCCTTATCTCATGAGCAGGGCATTGCAGTAATAATAATAATTTATTCATTTATATAGCGTTATTAATTCCATAGCGCTGTATGTCTTTGGAGTGTGGAAGGAAACCAGAGTACCCGGAGGAAACCCACGCAAACACGGGGAGAACATACAAACTCCTTGCATATAGTGTCCTTGGTGAGAATTGAACCCAGGACCTCAGCGCTGCAAGACTGCAGTGCTAACCACTGAGCCACCGTGCCGCCCATTTAGCTTACAGATGCATACCACCACTCACTGTGTCTGAACACAGGAAGCTGAGCTGACAGCCGCTCTGTGCATGCGGCAGCGTTTATTGTGAAGGAGAGGGCCGTGGGGGGATCAACGCTGCACAGGTACCATGGGACACCGGGGAACACCGGTGGGGTTATAGGGGGTGACCTGGCAGGGCCTGGGGAGGAGTTTTCTGTCGCATGTGTCATGGCACATGCGACAGAAATCAGAGGAGTAGGGTGAATGTGGCCGGCGCGCTGCTGTGCGCGTGGCCATCTTGGATTTCTGGGAGGGCATGAAGGGGGGCACTTTGTTGACACCGGGGGACCGGAGGGGACCGGGGAGGAGATTTATCATGTTTGTTCATGCCAGATGGGAGATAAATAATTTTTTACCGGCGCTGTCATTTACTGTAACGTGATCATCGGTGTACGGTGTATACCTGTGATCACGTGAGCGGGGACCGGAAAAACCATCCTGAATCATGATCTCCAGGGTCTCAGCTAGCCCTGAAACCCCAAAGATTTTCTGACGCTGGGGGCCGTTATTCACTTATTTCTGCCTTCTGTTTATAAACTATAAATGCAAACAAAAAACACAAAAACCTGAGCTGAAACAATGTTCAGTAAACATGCAACATTAAGCATGTGAATTGCAGCCTTAAGACTAGAAAAAACCAAGGAGAAAAATTGTATGAAAAATACCCTGAATATAAATAAATAAATTGCAAGTGCTTAATAACAGGGTACTTAGTGTATACATTTTTGCAAAAAGGTAAAAAGCTGTCTCACCTCGTCACGGTGTACCCATCTGAGACAGTCCCTAACCTACTGAAGTTAAAAACATTATCAATACCTGACTTGTGTCATGTCAGAACTCCAATATGGATGGTGGCAAGTGGTTAGCTGTGTCCCAGATAAAATACACTGCAAAGTGAGACGCAATCAGCTGTTCAGTCTCAGTACTAGGAGGGCTGCGCCCCCAACTTGCAACCAAGCAAGAAAACATACAAAAAACACAAAAACCTGAGCTGAAACAATGTTCAGTAAACATGCAACATTAAGCATGTGAATTGCAGCCTTAAGACTAGAAAAAACCAAGGAGAAAAATTGTATGAAAAATACCCTGAATATAAATAAATAAATTGCAAGTGCTTAATAACAGGGTACTTAGTGTATACATTTTTGCAAAAAGGTAAAAAGCTGTCTCACCTCGTCACGGTGTACCCATCTGAGACAGTCCCTAACCTACTGAAGTTAAAAACATTATCAATACCTGACTTGTGTCATGTCAGAACTCCAATATGGATGGTGGCAAGTGGTTAGCTGTGTCCCAGATAAAATACACTGCAAAGTGAGACGCAATCAGCTGTTCAGTCTCAGTACTAGGAGGGCTGCGCCCCCAACTTGCAACCAAGCAAGAAAACATACAAAAAACACAAAAACCTGAGCTGAAACAATGTTCAGTAAACATGCAACATTAAGCATGTGAATTGCAGCCTTAAGACTAGAAAAAACCAAGGAGAAAAATTGTATGAAAAATACCCTGAATATAAATAAATAAATTGCAAGTGCTTAATAACAGGGTACTTAGTGTATACATTTTTGCAAAAAGGTAAAAAGCTGTCTCACCTCGTCACGGTGTACCCATCTGAGACAGTCCCTAACCTACTGAAGTTAAAAACATTATCAATACCTGACTTGTGTCATGTCAGAACTCCAATATGGATGGTGGCAAGTGGTTAGCTGTGTCCCAGATAAAATACACTGCAAAGTGAGACGCAATCAGCTGTTCAGTCTCAGTACTAGGAGGGCTGCGCCCCCAACTTGCAACCAAGCAAGAAAACATACAAAAAACACAAAAACCTGAGCTGAAACAATGTTCAGTAAACATGCAACATTAAGCATGTGAATTGCAGCCTTAAGACTAGAAAAAACCAAGGAGAAAAATTGTATGAAAAATACCCTGAATATAAATAAATAAATTGCAAGTGCTTAATAACAGGGTACTTAGTGTATACATTTTTGCAAAAAGGTAAAAAGCTGTCTCACCTCGTCACGGTGTACCCATCTGAGACAGTCCCTAACCTACTGAAGTTAAAAACATTATCAATACCTGCCACCATCCATATTGGAGTTCTGACATGACACAAGTCAGGTATTGATAATGTTTTTAACTTCAGTAGGTTAGGGACTGTCTCAGATGGGTACTGTTATTAAGCACTTGCAATTTATTTATTTATATTCAGGGTATTTTTCATACAATTTTTCTCCTTGGTTTTTTCTAGTCTTAAGGCTGCAATTCACATGCTTAATGTTGCATGTTTACTGAACATTGTTTCAGCTCAGGTTTTTGTGTTTTTTGTATGTTTTCTTGCTTGGTTGCAAGTTGGGGGTGCAGCCCTCCTAGTACTGAGACTGAACAGCTGATTGCGTCTCACTTTGCAGTGTATTTTATCTGGGACACAGCTAACCACTTGCCACAATCCATATTGGAGTTCTGACATGACACAAGTCAGGTATTGATAATGTTTTTAACTTCAGTAGGTTAGGGACTGTCTCAGATGGGTACACCGTGACGAGGTGAGACAGCTTTTTACCTTTTTGCAAAAATGTATACACTAAGTACCCTGTTATTAAGCACTTGCAATTTATTTATTTATATTCAGGGTATTTTTCATACAATTTTTCTCCTTGGTTTTTTCTAGTCTTAAGGCTGCAATTCACATGCTTAATGTTGCATGTTTACTGAACATTGTTTCAGCTCAGGTTTTTGTGTTTTTTGTATGTTTTCTTGCTTGGTTGCAAGTTGGGGGCGCAGCCCTCCTAGTACTGAGACTGAACAGCTGATTGCGTCTCACTTTGCAGTGTATTTTATCTGGGACACAGCTAACCACTTGCCACCATCCATATTGGAGTTCTGACATGACACAAGTCAGGTATTGATAATGTTTTTAACTTCAGTAGGTTAGGGACTGTCTCAGATGGGTACACCGTGACGAGGTGAGACAGCTTTTTACCTTTTTGCAAAAATGTATACACTAAGTACCCTGTTATTAAGCACTTGCAATTTATTTATTTATATTCAGGGTATTTTTCATACAATTTTTCTCCTTGGTTTTTTCTAGTCTTAAGGCTGCAATTCACATGCTTAATGTTGCATGTTTACTGAACATTGTTTCAGCTCAGGTTTTTGTGTTTTTTGTATGTTTTCTTGCTTGGTTGCAAGTTGGGGGTGCAGCCCTCCTAGTACTGAGACTGAACAGCTGATTGCGTCTCACTTTGCAGTGTATTTTATCTGGGACACAGCTAACCACTTGCCACCATCCATATTGGAGTTCTGACATGACACAAGTCAGGTATTGATAATGTTTTTAACTTCAGTAGGTTAGGGACTGTCTCAGATGGGTACACCGTGACGAGGTGAGACAGCTTTTTACCTTTTTGCAAAAATGTATACACTAAGTACCCTGTTATTAAGCACTTGCAATTTATTTATTTATATTCAGGGTATTTTTCATACAATTTTTCTCCTTGGTTTTTTCTAGTCTTAAGGCTGCAATTCACATGCTTAATGTTGCATGTTTACTGAACATTGTTTCAGCTCAGGTTTTTGTGTTTTTTGTATGTTTTCTTGCTTGGTTGCAAGTTGGGGGCGCAGCCCTCCTAGTACTGAGACTGAACAGCTGATTGCGTCTCACTTTGCAGTGTATTTTATCTGGGACACAGCTAACCACTTGCCACCATCCATATTGGAGTTCTGACATGACACAAGTCAGGTATTGATAATGTTTTTAACTTCAGTAGGTTAGGGACTGTCTCAGATGGGTACACCGTGACGAGGTGAGACAGCTTTTTACCTTTTTCCAAAAATGTATACACTAAGTACCCTGTTATTAAGCACTTGCAATTTATTTATTTATATTCAGGGTATTTTTCATACAATTTTTCTCCTTGGTTTTTTCTAGTCTTAAGGCTGCAATTCACATGCTTAATGTTGCATGTTTACTGAACATTGTTTCAGCTCAGGTTTTTGTGTTTTTTGTATGTTTTCTTGCTTGGTTGCAAGTTGGGGGCGCAGCCCTCCTAGTACTGAGACTGAACAGCTGATTGCGTCTCACTTTGCAGTGTATTTTATCTGGGACACAGCTAACCACTTGCCACCATCCATATTGGAGTTCTGACATGACACAAGTCAGGTATTGATAATGTTTTTAACTTCAGTAGGTTAGGGACTGTCTCAGATGGGTACACCGTGACGAGGTGAGACAGCTTTTTACCTTTTTGCAAAAATGTATACACTAAGTACCCTGTTATTAAGCACTTGCAATTTATTTATTTATATTCAGGGTATTTTTCATACAATTTTTCTCCTTGGTTTTTTCTAGTCTTAAGGCTGCAATTCACATGCTTAATGTTGCATGTTTACTGAACATTGTTTCAGCTCAGGTTTTTGTGTTTTTTGTATGTTTTCTTGCTTGGTTGCAAGTTGGGGGCGCAGCCCTCCTAGTACTGAGACTGAACAGCTGATTGCGTCTCACTTTGCAGTGTATTTTATCTGGGACACAGCTAACCACTTGCCACCATCCATATTGGAGTTCTGACATGACACAAGTCAGGTATTGATAATGTTTTTAACTTCAGTAGGTTAGGGACTGTCTCAGATGGGTACACCGTGACGAGGTGAGACAGCTTTTTACCTTTTTGCAAAAATGTATACACTAAGTACCCTGTTATTAAGCACTTGCAATTTATTTATTTATATTCAGGGTATTTTTCATACAATTTTTCTCCTTGGTTTTTTCTAGTCTTAAGGCTGCAATTCACATGCTTAATGTTGCATGTTTACTGAACATTGTTTCAGCTCAGGTTTTTGTGTTTTTTGTATGTTTTCTTGCTTGGTTGCAAGTTGGGGGCGCAGCCCTCCTAGTACTGAGACTGAACAGCTGATTGCGTCTCACTTTGCAGTGTATTTTATCTGGGACACAGCTAACCACTTGCCACCATCCATATTGGAGTTCTGACATGACACAAGTCAGGTATTGATAATGTTTTTAACTTCAGTAGGTTAGGGACTGTCTCAGATGGGTACACCGTGACGAGGTGAGACAGCTTTTTACCTTTTTGCAAAAATGTATACACTAAGTACCCTGTTATTAAGCACTTGCAATTTATTTATTTATATTCAGGGTATTTTTCATACAATTTTTCTCCTTGGTTTTTTCTATAAATGCAAACAGTTGCACACTGAAAAAAGCCAAAAATTTACCAGGGAAAATATGGCACTGCATTACTGCAAAAGAGAGATATTTAGTTTATGTATTGGCCAATGCATGTAAGCCCGGAGACCAACGGCAAGGTATATCTCTGTAATCCGGGAACCTAACTTAAATGCCACTATCTAGGTTAAAAACATCCTTATCTGGGCAAAATGCCACTATTTGGACTACAAACATCCATGTATGGGCTGCTAGGCTCCTGCTACAATGGTTATGAACACAGCCAAGTCCTAGGGCGGAGTGCTCAGTCAGTAAAAGACTCACTAGAAATATCAAAAAACTTACCCGCACATCCAACAAATGTGAACAGGTGCTAACTGAAAAAACATAGTAACTATAAATGCAAACAGTTGCACACTGAAAAAAGCCAAAAATTAACCAGGGAAAATATGGCACTACATTACTGCAAAAGAGAGATATTTAGTTTATGTATTGGCCAATGCATGTAGGCCCGGAGACCAATGACAAGGTATATCTCTGTAATCCAGGAACCTAACTTAAATGCCACTATCTAGGTTAAAAACATCCTTATCTGGGCAAAATGCCACTATTTGGACTACAAACCTCAATGTATGGGCTGCTAGGCTCCTGCTACAATGGTTATGAACACAGCCAGGTCTTAGGGCGGAGTGCTCAGTCAGAAAAGACTCACTAGAAATATCAAAAAACTGACCCGCACATCCAACAAATGTGAACAGGTGCTAACTGAAAAAACATAGTAACTATAAATGCAAACAGTTGCACACTGAAAAAAGTCAAAAATTTACCAGGGAAAATATGGCACGGCATTACTGCAAAAGAGATATTTAGTTTATGTATTGGCCAATGCATGTAAGCCCGGAGACCAACGGCAAGGTATATCTCTGTAATCCGGGAACCTGTTCACATTTGTTGGATGTGCGGGTCAGTTTTTTGATATTTCTAGTGAGTCTTTTTCTGACTGAGCACTCCGCCCTAAGACCTGGCTGTGTTCATAACCATTGTAGCAGGAGCCTAGCAGCCCATACATGGAGGTTTGTAGTCCAAATAGTGGCATTTTGCCCAGATAAGGATGTTTTTAACCTAGATAGTGGCATTTAAGTTAGGTTCCCGGATTACAGAGATATACCTTGCCGTTGGTCTCCGGGCTTACATGCATTGGCCAATACATAAACTAAATATCTCTCTTTTGCAGTAATGCAGTGCCATATTTTCCCTGGTAAATTTTTGGCTTTTTTCAGTGTGCAACTGTTTGCATTTATAGTTACTATGTTTTTTCAGTTAGCACCTGTTCACATTTGTTGGATGTGCGGGTCAGTTTTTTGATATTTCTGCTGTTTATAAACGGCAGATCAGAATAAGGCTACATTAACACGACATATCAATTTTTGCGGTCTGCAAAAAACAGTCCGTTTTTTTTCACGGGTGCATCCGTGTGGCATCCGTTTCCGTTCCGTAGACGGTCCGTATGTCATCTGTTTGTCATCCGTGTGCCTTCCGTTTTTTTTGTGTACTGCAAAAAAACTGAAGGAGGGAAAATACATAAATTTACCCAGGATCCATAGCTTCATCCTACATTAGGCGGTCACATGTTCACTCCAGTGCCATTTTCTACTGCTTTTCACAGCGTAGAGCGCTCTGGTGATTTTCTTGTGCTTGTGCACTTCATATCAGTCTTTTCTGTCATTATAATGGCAGAAAGACACATAATGTCCCACTCTCCTGCATTTTGTAATTTTGCACCCTTTGGTGCCTTTCATGTGGCACTAAGGGGTGCTTAGCTTTGTATTTAGCCAAAAAAATGAAAAAAAAAATGACGTAGGGTTCCCCCTATTTTTGTAGCCAGCTAGGGTAAAGCAGACGGCTGCAGCCTGCAGACCACAGCTGGCAGCCTCACCTTGGCTGGTAATCCAAAACTGAGGGCACCCCACGCTGTTATTTTAAATTAAATAAATAATTTTAAAAAAAAACACGTAGGGGTCCCCCCAAAATTGGATCACCAGCCAAGGTAAAGCGGACAGCTGGGGTCTGATATTCTCAGACTAGGGAGGTCCATGGTTATTGGACTCTCCCCAGCCTAAAAATAGCAGGCCGCAGCCGCCCCAGAAGTGGCGCATCCATTAGATGTGCCTATCCTGGTGCTTCGCCCCAGCTCATCCCGTGCCCTGGTGCGGTGGCAAACTGGGTAATATATGGGGTTAATACCAGATGTGTAATGTCACCTGGCATCAAGCCCTGGGGTTTGTGAGGTCAGGCGTCTATCAGATACCCGACATCACCAACCCAGTCAGTAATAAAAAAAATAGACGACATACACATTTTTATTTGAAAAAACACTCCCCGATACATTCCCTCTTTAACCAATTTATTAGAAAGAAAAACAAATCTAGGTCTGGTGTAATCCAAGGGGTTGCCATGACGATCCACACTGTCCCAGTCAATGAAGAGCAGGATGTTCCCCATTGGCTGGGAGAGCAGTGCAGTGACCTGAGCTAACATCAATGGGTCAGCCCAGGTCACTGCAGGGGATGACAAGTGCTGCTGTCAGCAAGGTACATTACCTGCGCTGATCTCCTGCACTACTGATAGCACCTGTCACTGAGTTAAATGACCGCCGCCTTCACAGCCAAGTATCGCGAGCAGCCCATGACATCACCGCTAGTCAGTCTCGGGTCGGAAGCGAGAGAAGGTGATGTGACAAGCGGTGGCTATGGAGGACAGTGACAGCGCTGAGGTCGGGACTTCATCACCGCAGGTAAGCCGAGTGGGACCATGTGTGCAGAGTGCAGGTCGGGGGAGCCATGTGTGCTGGCGGCGGAGTGCGAAGTGGGTGGCGCTGAGGACGTCAGTGTCGTGGACTGCTTGGCTGGGGACAGGTGAGTGTGAGTGTGTGTGTGTGTACATGCCGCGTGCAGGAGGGGGCGGAGTGAGCTGAGCGGGGAAGTGTGGGCTTCCTGCACGTAACTAGGATAAACATCGGGTTACTAACCAAAGCACTTTGCTTGGATACCCGATGTTTATCTTGGTTACCAGCTTCTGGCAGGTTGCCAGCGATGGCTCCTGCACACTGTAGCTGTAAAAAGCCCTGCTTTTTGCTGCTAGAACTGTTCTCGAACGTATCTAGAACTATCGAGCATTAGCAAAAAGCTCGAGTTCTAGTTCGATCTAGAACTGCCCCCAAAATCACTCGAGCCGCGAACTGGAGAACCTCAAACCGCGAACCGTGCTCAACTCTAGTATGAACACCAAACTTTACTGTTCAAGTTCACTCATCTCTAGATAAGTGTAAATAAAAGACTAACCCAATTGTATGGCGTTTCATATTATCTTTCAAAGTACATATGCAAAATATGGAGTAAGAAAGAGTACCTAAATATTAGAGTTGAGTAAACCTGAGGCTCGAGGTTCGAGGTTTGAGTTCAGAAACTGAGCTCTAAAAAAACAAGGTTTGGGTTCCAGGTTTGAGCAAGTGATGAGTATGAACCACTCAAGCGAGCAGTGCTGTACTTGGGTATGAGTGATGCACAGCCCTGTGTGAGCCCACGTGCAATGTTTGATTGGCTCACATTTGGGGTAAAATCAACGTGATCAGATGAAGTTTACACACATAATTCCCACCATAAATATATATAATCCCCGCCCACCCTGCTTTGGAAGTGTTTTTCTAATGGCCCAAAAGCAAAACATTTCCAGGGCAGAGTTGGCGGGGTTTATAATTTTTTTTGGGGAGGTTTTGTGTAGAAGAATGGAACAAGCACCATATTTCAGTTTAGCTTTAGTTAGAATGGTTTATGGTGCCAAGTCACATTAAAAGAGCCCCTGAGGTGTCTAAACAGCAGAAATCATCCACAAGTCTTCCCCTTTTGAAAACTGTACCCCTCAATGAATTCCTTTAGAGATGCAGTGAGCATAATGACACAAGTTTGTCTCGAAATTTTATACTATTTGGCGGGGAAAAAAAATAATTACATTTTTACCACTAAAAAGTTTTAAAGCCAGATTTTCAATTATCACAAGAGGAATAAGTGCAAACAGCCCCCAAATATGTCATACCATTTCTTATAAAGGTCACAATACCCCACATGTGACTGTACATAATGTTTTGCTACAATGTAGCGCTTGGGCTGTAAGGAGCACCATTTGACTTTTGCAGCAGAGATTTTAAAACAATAATTTGCAGACTCCATTGGCAGAGTTCCTAAGTGCCAGAAAAACAGAACCCCCTCAAGTGACCAAATTTTGGAACCTACATGCCTCTGGGAGTTCATCCAGGGGTTTATTGAAGATTTAATCTCTCGAAAACATCTGTGAAGTCAAACACAGTGAATGTTGCAGAATTTAAAATTGCAAATAAGCCCTTGTAGTGCTTAGTGCAGTATACTGCCGGTATATTGTGCCCAGCTCGTACTTTTTAAAACACACAACTTATAATTTAAGTGAACTTTCCTAACTTCAATGTTAAACATGTGAATGTTAACTGTGGTTTAGGCACATAATGGTGCTCAGAAGGGAGAGGGTATTTTGATTTGAGAGAGCAGATTTTCCTGGATTTCTTTATTGGGGGTATATCACAGATCCTTTTTGCTATTAATACCGCTGAAGCCCCCTACATTTCCATTAATAGAAAGCAGACCTGAGTGGGGATTTGTATTTTTTCATGTTGACTTGAATAGTTTTTGTTGGCAGAACGTTTTGGATTAGCTCACATTTAGCCTTTGCTCTATGCTGAGCACTTCCATCAGGGTTTCCATCTACATAGCCAAAACTCGTGATTCAGATTAAACCCTCCATGGATCCATACACTAAAATGAGTTAGTGGAGTAACTATGGATGTCATTTGTCCTGTATTCAGTGGAGGCTGTTTTTTCAAAAATGCACAAAACTTTTTTTTTTAAAGTGCACAAAACCTAAGGTACTGAAACAGCAGAAACCTTGTATTGAGTGGGTTCTGTTTTTTCAAAAGTGCAGAAAACTTTTTTCAAAATGTATAGCCTCATAGATTTTATTAAGGGGTATAGTGAGTGTCACACACACCACCAAGGATGGTGCTGCGGTGAGTAATAGTTTAGCCACTGGAGAGCCCAGACCTACCCTTTTGTGGGGTAAAGGCTGGGACTGTGGCAGCTGAACCCCAGGGCAAGGGCAGACACAGGAGCAGACAGGGCCAAGTCTTAAGTGTAAACAGTGACCACGAGGGTAGAAGAGGCAGATGGCACAGCCAGGGAGGAAAGGCACAGTCTCAAGTATGTCGAGGGCCACCGGAAAAGCTGAAGTTGGAGGCATGGTTGTACTGGACAGGGAGAGTTTCTGGTGTGGCAGGGGCCACCAGGGTTGCGGAGGATGGAGGCAAACCTGGGATGGACAGGCACAATCTCTGCTGTGGCGAGGGCCACTGGGATAACTGAGGCTTGAGGCACAGCTGGGATGGACAGGTACAGTCTCTGGTGTGGCAGGGGCCACTGGGTTAGCTGAGGCTGTGTGCACAGCCAGGATAGACCGGCAGGGGTACTGGCACCAACAGGACAGAACTAACAGGTGTTGTAGCTGTTCTGTTTCAAAAGTCAGCTCATGGGATCACCAGTGAGGTCCTCTGAATTAGGCCTCTTCAGGCCTAATCAAGATCGAGTGCTCGGAGAAAAGACCTGCATTCATGTGAGCATGATCAAGTTTCTGTTTATTTAGCCAAGGTACAGTTTATTTATACTATTTACAGATCAATGTGATATTGCAAAAAAAAGGCTTATAGCTGGACTTTACAAGTTGCTCATATGACATTTAAGTTTTAGCAAAACAAAAATGTAGAGTCATGCATATGAGATAAGAATATCTTATAAGAATATCTTATATCTTATATATATCTTATATATATCTTATATATATAAGAGATAAGATATCTTTAATAAAGAAATAAAGAAACTATTAACCCTTCTATATCAATTTCCCCCTTTTGTAAATGGTATAACCTTCACTACAGGGTCAGTAGGTGCCCAAACAGGAGCTGCTGGCTCATGGGCCTAGTACCCATGAGGGGTCTTACTACCACTTCACCCATCCACCCTCAGTGTGGACACCTACTCCCGGTCAGCAGAGGCCATTTAGGGTCCGTAGTAAACTACAGAGGGTTCAATACTGGGACTCTTAGCACATACATTATTCAGTAGTTTAGGTAATGCATATATCAATGTTTTTACAGCTATATAAAGCAATAGACAGAACAACAATATTTGCATACAGGTTTGTATAATGCCAGAAACCCAACCTGCTAGGCCCTTAAACCAATTGGCTGGATTCATAAAAGAAAATGTATTTCCCCACCAGGAGTCCTTGTTGGCATCGTGCTCTTTTAACCATTTATCCCTAAGTTCACTTGTTTTCTGTATATTTGCTCTAACCTTGAGGTTGCCTGCAGGGTCAATGTAATGGCAACAGGCAGGACCAATTATTTGACACTTTCAGCCGTCTTTTGCTGTCACAAAGTCTAGCACTATAGTATGCTGGTTAGTGACTACAATGAATTGTTTTTGTACAGCATTGGTAGCATTAAGAATCTCAAGAACCCGAAAAATGTGATCATCCAGGTAGTTAGTGGACTCTACTAGCTTGTCCCACATTTGCATTAAGAAAGGGTGTATGAAAATAGCACTAAATACCTTATTTGCTTTTCCCAATTCTACTACATGAGGCCTACCATTTGGCCGGGGTGTATTATCTGCTGCTTGTTTATACAAGGTATAAATTGGCACAGCTGCTACATTTACTTTACTATGAGGAACTATGAAAGTGGCTGGTGTTAGTCTGGCAAGTGTGCAAACCCCTCTCATGTCAGGGCTCACCCACTTGTGAGCACGATTCCCACAAACCAAAAACAATCCCTCTGGGAAAATACAAATGTGAGTTTGACTTTGTACACAATAAAGCAGATTCAGAAGCCCCTTCATGACTTTATGAGCACACCACATATTGTTCATTTGTTTTCCGGTCATACCCGAGATACAGCTACCCCGCTCCCTCCTAAAAGTCCGTCTAATAAATGATGATGTACAGCCCTCAATACCCTTCTGATATACTGTCTCATTGTCCTTGGTTAAGTCATGTGTATGTATATAGAAACAGTTATTGTCTTTTCCACAATTTCCAACACCATTGTATTGAAGACTGAACCATAATCCATTATGGGGAATGGGGCCCGAATGAGGAATCTTAGTCTTTATTTTGGCAATTATGCCCTTGTCTGAATCTTATTTCATCCACCACGAGTATCCATCGGGCCGTTTGATATTTAGCTGGAACCAGGGTTTAGTGACCCATCCAACTATAGTCAATGTAGCAGATACATCACGAGGTACATCTTCTCCCAAAAATCTAGATTGAGTCCAGGTTTCATTGTGTATACAGTCTGGTACCAATACCTCATGTGGTTCCAGAGTTAAGGCTAAATAAGGGATAGTCTTTGAAGAAATTTGACTGTGTGTGCAGATCCAACAGTCTTTTGGCTTTTCTCCTTCCATGTCCTCAGTAAGAGAAATATGGTGGCGAATGAGTTTATTATCCCAGTCCATATTTAAAAGTTCACTCAGTGTCTTTGTTTGGTGCAGCAACCCTGCTACACCTAGCAGGATAATTAGCAAAACTGTCATTTTGCCGGTGGAGTGACCTTTTTACAGTGACTGGTGTAGATCCAGGTGGGTTTTCCTTCAAGTTTCACTGAGGTGGATGTGGTCAGCTGGACTTGGAATGGGCCATCAAAGCGTGGATCTAGGCTCCTTCCCACGTGTCTGCGCATGACCACCCAATCACCTGGATTCAGCTGATGCACATCTGCACTTGCATTGTGATCTGGAATGGATGAAAAGACATGTTTATGCACCACATTAAGTCTTTCCTGTAAGGCTTGGACGTAGGCTGTCATAGTGCCGTGTTGCATCTGTAACACTTGTGGAAAGTACAGACCTGTTTTTGGGGCACTACCAAACAGGACTTCAAAAGGAGACAAGCCTGTCTTTCTATTTGGAGTGTGTCTGACTGAAAAGAGTGCCAGGGATAAGCACTCTACCAAATTCTTTCCTGTCTCTGCCATGGCCTTTTAAATTTTTAGTTTAAGTGTCCCATTTAATCTCTCTACTTTTCCACTGCTCTGCGGATGATAAGGGGTATGGAATGCCTGCTCTATTCCCAGGGCCTGCATAATGTCCCTCATTATTTCTCCAGTGAAGTGTGAACCCCTGTCACTTTCTATGGCTTCTGGGATGCCATACCTACAGACTAGTTCTTTCATCAGTTTATCTGCAGTTGTTTTAGCATTTGCACATTTTACTGGATAGGCCTCAACCCATCCTGAGAAGAGATCTACACATACCAGGATGTATTCATACACTCCTACCTTGGTAGTTGTATGTAGTCTATTTGCAGTCGTTGAAATGGGTAGAGCGGTCTGGGTGTTGCTTTCTTAGGGACTTTTACTGTTTTACCTGGGTTTTGTTGTTTGCAGATAATGCAGGATTGTACGTGTTTGGAGGCTACATAACTGAAGCCAGGAGCGATCCAGAAGGCATTCACCTGGTTACACATGTGACTTTTTGAGGCGTGAGTGGGGCCATGTGTTGCTTGTGCCATCATAGGGAACAGGGACCTTGGTAAACACAACCTATCCTTACTTTCCCATACTCCATTTGAGTTCAGCCCGGCTCCCATTTTCCCCCAGTGTTCCTTCTCTGTTTGGGCAGCCTGATGCTGGAGGGATTTCAGGACATCCAGACTCACTGTGGCTGTGACTTGCTGGCTCCCTGCCACTATCCTCTGATCCCTAGGCCTCTTTGCCGCTGCTTTTGCAGCCGCATCTGCCCTTCTATTGCCCGCTACCTCCAGTGAGTCACCTTTTGTGTTTGCTTTTACCTTAATGATGCCAACCTGGACTGGTAACATTAGTGCCTCCATTAACAGTTTTACCAATTCTGCATTTTTAATAGGCTTACCAGCTGACGTAAGAAAAGCTCTACTTCTCCAGATAGGGCCAAAATCATGACAGATCCCAAATCCATAATTTGAGTCTGAATAAACATTAATTTTCCTACCTGATCCCGCTCTACACGCCTCAATGAGTGCTATTAGCTCCGCCTCCTGCGCGGACATGTGCGGCGGGAGTGGTTCAGCTTGGATTACCTCATGTGAGGATACTACTGCATATCCAGTGTAGAATCTCCCATCCAGGTGGTATCTGGAGCCATCTACAAAAAACTCAAAATCTGCATTAGTAATAGGAGTATCATAGACATGTGGAAAACCTGCTGTCTCCTGACTCATCAGCACTATGCAGTCATGTTCGTGCGTCATGTCAAAGTATTCATCCTCACTTGCTACCATTGTCACTAATTCCCCCTTTTCTGAATCTACTGGCAAAAGGGTGGCTGGATTCAGAACATTACACCTCTTGAGGGAGACATACTCAGGAATCAGAAGGGCACATTCAAGTCTGAGCTGTCTGGCCATAGACAGGTGTTTCAGTTGGACTTGAACAAGTATAGCATAGATGTTACGGTTGCTGCGAGCACTGGAGACTATGTCCAGATTTCTTGCTACTGCACATGTGCGAGCGCTGGAGACTAAGTCCAGATTTCTTGCTATTGCACATGTGCGAGCGCTGGAGACTAAGTCCAGATTTCTTGCTACTGCACATGTGCGAGCGCCGGAGACTAAGTCCAGATTTCTTGCTACTGCACATGTGCGAGCGCTGGAGACTAAGTCCAGATTTCTTGCTACTGCACATGTGCAAGCGCTGGAGACTAAGTCCTATCTTGGAGCCATTGCACATGTGCGGGTGACATCATCACTGACACGAGGTCACATGTCTCTGACACCTTCTATGCCGATTGGTCGCTGGTCATGTGCTTGTGACGCCTTGCTCGGTGATAGGCCAGCATGACGTCACTCCTGTCGTTCTGGCAGCGCATTGGCTCTGGTGTCCTCCATCTTGGATGAGGCACAGAGTCTATATAAGACCCTGACACATGCCGCATGGCGCTCAGTCCTCTTGGTTCATGCATAAGAGTAGACGCTCTGTGCGCATTCCTCTAGGCATTCCTCTGTCTATGCTAGGTGAGCGCTACCGGCAGGGTAGCGTTCTTATGCCTTACAGCTTCGGCTGCTGTCCGTATCCTTACCTCTTAGGGGAGCGGACATAGGCAGGTGCCTAAGGCACATGGTCTGGCTGGGCCTTGTGATTCGACTTGTAGGTGGACGTTGCCGCTAGGGTAACATTCCTTATACTGCGTCTGGCAGTTGTTCGTTTCCTCGCACACTAGGGGAGCGAGCAGAGGTAGGAGCTTTGTGCGACTTACACTGCTGTTCGTCTCTTTTGCACCACTAGAAGAGCGGACCTAGGCAGGTGCCATATCTAGTGGTTCGTGTCCTCGCACACTAGTGGAGCGAACGCAGGTAGGAGCTTTGTGCGGCTTACGCTGCTGTTCGTCTCTTTTGCACCACTAGAAGAGCGGACCTAGGTAGTTGCAATTTCGCACACATTGCCTTTGTCTCTGTGGTTATTAACAGAGATCATTCCACACACCCTCCAAGTAAGGGAGGAATTGCTTTACTTACTTATTATATCCTTCTGTGAGTTAACAGAGGTATTGCACTCTGCCATAGTCTGCAGCAAAGTCTTTGCACGGTGGACCCTGACTGTCTGATACTCCTTTAGGTTATTATCAGACAGCCCCCCGTAACATTAGGACTGAGCCAAGGGTCTGGCAGTTATGGCAGAATATCAGCAGTTACACCGTTACATACAAGTACTTGAGTCACGGCTCAAGAGTATAGAGGATAAACCTCAGACCATGGTGACAGCTGCACATGATCCTCGACTTGCTCTGCCAAACAGATATTCTGGCGATGCCAGATCATGTCGTGGTTTCATTAGTCAGTGTCAGATACACCTAGAGGTCAACTCTTCTCGCTTCTCTACGGAGAGGTCCAGAGTAGGCTTTATCATCTCCTTACTTCAGGACAAAGCCTTAGAATGGGCGACTCCCCTATGGGAGCGCTCTGATGTGGTTAATCTGAGACATCAAGACTTTCTTGATGCTCTTAAGGCGGTATTCATGGGTCCGCAGGTTACCCATGATGCGGCCCTGAGACTGTTAGATCTATCTCAGGGTTCGTTATCCACTAGTTCTTATGCCATTGCTTTTAGAACTCTGGTGGCAGAACTAGATTGGCCAGAGAAGGTGTTGATTCCTATCTTCTGGAGAGGGTTGGCAGGCTATGTCAAGGATGCTCTTGCTACTCGTGAGGTCCCTGCTTCTCTGGAGGACTTGATCACAGTAGCAACGAGGATCGATGTACGCCATAAGGAACGTAGACTCGAGGTCTCTTCCTCACGCCCTAAGCATCGGGCTATTCTAGTTGTTGAGGGTCCACTACCATCTTCCTCAGCATCTGAAACATCTCCCACTCCTATGGAGTTAGGTCATACGTCCTCCAGACTATGCAATTCTGGTCCTCCTATATGTTACGTATGTCGTCAGGCTGGGCACTATGCCAACAAGTGTCCTAGTCGTCAGGGAAACTCCCTGGCCTAGTAACCATTAGAGGGGGGTTACTAGAGACGTCTTCTGCACCCTCTAAGTGTTGTATCCCAGGTCAGCTCTCGTTATCTGAGAATACATGGCCTATTATGGCTTTTGTGGATTCCGGAGCTGACGGGATTTTTGTGTCCTCAGGATTTGTAAAGGAACACAATATTCCCTCTATCATGTTAGAGGCGCCTATTCCTGTCCGTGTTGTTAATGGAACTATGTTGTCTGACTCCATTACATTGAGGACAGTTCCCTTGCGCCTTTCCCTGTCTCAGGGTCACATAGAGGATATTTCTTTTCTTGTTTTGCCTGAGGGTATAGACGACGTTCTTCTGGGTCTTCCATGGCTTCGGACTCATGCTCCTCACATTGACTGGGAGTCTGACAGCATTATTAGTTGGGGTTCGAAATGTCAGTCCCGATGTCTCCCCTTACCACCTAAGGTCGTTGCGGTTGCATCAACTGATCTCTCTCCCATACCTACACCCTATTTGGATTTCGCTGACGTGTTCTCCAAACAGGGTGCTGAGGTTCTTCCACCCCATAGGCCGTATGACTGTGCTATAGACCTTATCCCAGGTTCGGTTCCACCTAAAGGCAGAGTTTACCCCCTGTCGATACCTGAGTCGGAGAACATGTCGACCTATATAAGAGAGAGTTTAGAGAAGGGGTTCATTCGTAAGTCTGTCTCTCCCGCAGGAGCTGGGTTTTTCTTTGTTCGGAAGAGAGAGGGTGATTTGCGTCCCTGTATAGATTACAGGGGTCTCAACGCAATCACAATAAAGAACAAATACCCATTACCTTTAATTTCGGAGCTCTTTGACAGACTGAGAGGAGCTCACGTTTTTACGAAGTTGGATCTGCGGGGTGCGTATAACTTGGTACGAATTCAAAAGGGTGACGAATGGAAGACCGCTTTTAACACCCGAGACGGTCACTATGAATACCTCGTCATGCCTTTTGGGTTATGTAATGCACCCGCAGTATTTCAGGACTTCGTAAACGATGTGTTCAGGGATTTACTGTTATCCTCAGTAGTGGTGTATCTGGACGACATCCTGATTTTTTTCTCCTGATCTGGAGACTCATCGTCAGGATGTCGTTCGTGTCCTTTCCCGTTTAAGGGAGCACTCATTGTTTGCTAAACTCGAGAAATGTGTATTCGAGCAGTCCTCATTGCCTTTTTTGGGTTACATTATCTCACAAGAGGGCCTGGCTATGGATCCTGCGAAGCTCTCTGCTGTCCTGCAATGGTCCGAACCTCATTCCTTGAAGGCGGTGCAACGCTTCTTAGGATTCATAAATTATTACAGGCAGTTCATACCCCATTTTTCTACTTTGGTGGCCTTGACTAAGAAAGGTGCTAATCCCAAAACCTGGTCTACTGAGACATCTCAGGCTTTTGAGGCAGTAAAAAGACACTTTTCAACTGCTCCCGTTCTTCAAAGACCCGATGAGAGTAAGCCCTTCCTCTTAGAGGTTGATGCCTCTTCAGTGGGTGCTGGTGCGGTCTTGTATCAAAAGAACGGTGCAGGTAGAAAAAGGCCGTGTTTCTTCTTTGCTAAAACCTTTTCACCGGCAGAGAGAAACTATACCATTGGGGATAGGGAACTGCTCGCCTTGAGATTAGCCTTGGAGGAGTGGCGTCACTTGCTGGAAGGAGCGAAACATCCTTTCAAGGTCTATACAGACCATAAGAATCTGACGTACTTACAAACCGCTCAGCGTCTGAATCCTCGCCAAGCCCGCTGGTCCTTGTTTTTCTCCCGCTTTCACTTCTCCATCAACTATCTGAATGGGAGTAAGAATAACAAGGCAGACGCCCTGTCTCGCTCTATGCTTTCTACCCAGGAAGAGATTGACGAACCCCGTCTTATCCTTCCCTCCAGGGTTTTTCATACGCTCTCCCCTGTGACGTTAGACCAAATCCCACCGGGCAAGACCTTTGTTCCGCCTGATCGACAGAATGATATACTGTCATGGGCCCACACCTCAAAGGTGGGTGGGCATTTTGGTATTAGGCGGACACGAGAGTTACTGGAGAGGTGGTATTGGTGGCCACACTTAGCCAGCCACGTCAAGAGATATGTCGGTTCCTGCTACTCGTGTGCTCGCAACCGTCCATTACGGCAGAGACCGGCTGGGCTCTTGCATCATTTACCGGTGCCAGATAGACCATGGGAGGTGGTAGGCATGGACTTTGTGGGTGATCTTCCATGTTCTCAGGGACATAGATTTGTGTGGGTCATTACGGACCATTTCTCCCGGATGGTTCATCTCGTATCGTTATCGAGAATCTCATCTTCCAGGGTACTAGCCAAACTATTCCTCAAGCATGTCTTTAGGCTTCACGGGATGCCAGATCATATCATTTGTGATAGAGGCCCGCAATTTGCTTCCCGTTTCTGGCAAGATCTTTGTAGCCTTCTGCAAATTGAGTTGAATCTCTCCTCGGCATACCATCCGGAGACCAATGGTTTGGTTGAGCGTACCAATCAATCTATGATTATATACCTTCGACACTTTGTTGCTGAGAACCACGATGACTGGTCCTCCCTCCTACCCTGGGCAGAATTTGCCCTTAACAATTCGCTGGCTGAGGCCACTGGGCAGACACCGTTCGTACTCAATAATGGGCAACACCCTAGGGTACCGGTACCGTTTCCCGCTGCGGCACCTCCTCCTCTTGTGGCCGACTGGGCAACTAATGCCAGAGAGGTTTGGGATCGGACTCAAGAGTCGATCCAAGCAGCTAAGGACCGTATGAAGACGGTGTCCGATCGGTTTCATCGCCCGGCTCCTGTCTTTTCTCCAGGGGACTTTGTGTGGCTCTCTGCAAAACACGTGAGACTTAGGGGCACTTTGCACACTGCAACATCGCAGGTGCGATGTCGGTGGGGTCAAATTGAAAATGACGCACTTCCGGCATCGCATGCGACATCGCAGTGTGTAAAGGCTGGATGATACGATTAACGAGCGCAAAAGCGTCGTAATCGTATCATCGGTACAACGTCGGCGTAATCCATAATTACGCTGACGCAATGGTCCGATGTTGTTCCTCGCTCCTGCGGCAGCACACATCGCTGTGTGTGAAGTCGCAGGAGCGAGGAACGTCTCCTACCGGCCTCACTGCGGCTTCCGTAGGATATGCGGAAGGATGGAGGTGGGCAGGATGTTTACATCCTGCTCATCTCCGCCCCTCCGCTCTGATTGGCCGCCTGCCGTGTGACGTCGCAGTGATGCCGCACGACCCGCCCCCTTAACAAGGAGGCGGGTCGCCGGCCACAGGGACGTCGCACGGCAGGTGAGTGTGTGTGTGAAGCTGGCGTAGCGATAACTTTCGCTACGCCAGCTATCACCACATATCGCTGCTGCGACGGGGGCGGGCACTATCGCACTCGGCATCGCAGCATCGGCCTGCGATGTCGTAGTGTGCAAAGCCAGCCTTAGAGTGAGCTCTGTCAAATTTGCTCCTCGCTTCCTGGGTCCTTATGAGGTTCTTCAACAGGTAAATCCTGTAGTCTACCAATTGAAGTTACCTGTCCATCTTAGGATTCATGACAAATTCCATGTCTCACTGCTAAAGCTGGCTATTTTACCTCACGCTCGTGAAGTGCACTCTCCTGCCTCTGATTCCTCTCGCTCTAGCTATGAGGTACGAGCCATAGTTGGTTCTAAGATGGTTAGAGGGCGCAGGTTCTTCTTGATAGATTGGGAGGGCTATGGCCCGGAACATCGCTCTTGGGAGCCTGAGGAGGCCGTCCATGCTCCCGACTTAGTTGCCGATTACCTGCGTCGCCGGGAGGGGGGCCCTTGAAGGGGAGGTACTGTTACGGTTGCTGCGAGCACTGGAGACTATGTCCAGATTTCTTGCTACTGCACATGTGCGAGCGCTGGAGACTAAGTCCAGATTTCTTGCTATTGCACATGTGCGAGCGCTGGAGACTAAGTCCAGATTTCTTGCTACTGCACATGTGCGAGCGCTGGAGACTAAGTCCAGATTTCTTGCTACTGCACATGTGCGAGCGCTGGAGACTAAGTCCAGATTTCTTGCTACTGCACATGTGCAAGCGCTGGAGACTAAGTCCTATCTTGGAGCCATTGCACATGTGCGGGTGACATCATCGCTGACACGAGGTCACATGTCTCTGACACCTTCTATGCTGATTGGTCGCTGGTCAT
Organism: Anomaloglossus baeobatrachus; assembly: GCF_048569485.1. Classification (NCBI taxonomy): domain Eukaryota; kingdom Metazoa; phylum Chordata; class Amphibia; order Anura; family Aromobatidae; genus Anomaloglossus; species Anomaloglossus baeobatrachus. Next base: position 273,693,143 of record NC_134358.1, read on the forward strand.
GTGCTTGTGACGCCTTGCTCGGTGATAGGCCAGCATGACGTCACTCCTGTCGTCCTGGCAGCAGATTGGCTCTGGTGTCCTCCATCTTGGATGAGGCACAGAGTCTATATAAGACCCTGACACATGCCGCATGGCGCTCAGTCCTCTTGGTTCATGCATAAGAGTAGACGCTCTGTGCGCGTTCCTCTAGGCATTCCTCTGTCTATGCTAGGTGAGCGCTACCGGCAGGGTAGCGTTCTTATGCCTTACAGCTTCGGCTGCTGTCCGTATCCTTACCTCTTAGGGGAGCGGACATAGGCAGGTGCCTAAGGCACATGGTCTGGCTGGGCCTTGTGATTCGACTCGTAGGTGGACGTTGCCGCTAGGGTAACATTCCTTATACTGCGTCTGGCAGTTGTTCGTTTCCTCGCACACTAGGGGAGCGAGCAGAGGTAGGAGCTTTGTGCGGCTTACACTGCTGTTCGTCTCTTTTGCACCACTAGAAGAGCGGACCTAGGCAGGTGCCATATCTAGTGGTTCGTGTCCTCGCACACTAGTGGAGCGAACGCAGGTAGGAGCTTTGTGCGGCTTACGCTGCTGTTCGTCTCTTTTGCACCACTAGAAGAGCGGACCTAGGTAGGTGCCATTTCGCACACATTGCCTTTGTCTCTGTGGTTATTAACAGAGATCATTCCACACACCCTCCAAGTAAGGGAGGAATTGCTTTACTTACTTATTATATCCTTCTGTGAGTTAACAGAGGTATTGCACTCTGCCATAGTCTGCAGCAAAGTCTTTGCACGGTGGACCCTGACTGTCTGATACTCCTTTAGGTTATTATCAGACAGCCCCCCGTAACAATAGATGTCATGCGGGGAGTAAATTGTTAAGGGAAATGTCAATGTGATCTCACAAGCCTTCCCTAGCAGTACTGCAGCAGCCGCTACAGCACGGACACACGTGGGAGACCCTCTGACAACTGGGTCCAATTGCGCTGAGTAGTAAGCTATTGGTCTTTGTTTGTCACCATGTTGCTGTGTGAGGACGGCTGTCGCATGCCCTCCCTGTTCTGTAAAAAACAAGAAAAATGGTTGATCGTAATTTGGAATACCTAGGGCCGGGGCCGATACAATGAGTAGTTTAAGGGAATGAAAGGAATCAATAGCTTCCTGAGTGAGGTCAAAGGGGTCAGATGACAGACAATCATAGAGGGGTTGCATGATTTGCGAGGCAGACCTTATCCAAGGCCTGCAGTATGACACTAAGCCCAAAAAGGTGCGCAGTTGCCCGTGGGACCTGGGTAAGGAGAGATTTTGGACTGCTTGTTTTCTCTCCTCAGTCAGGTGTCTTGTACTTTCAGAGATACAGTGACCCAAAAATGTTACCTTTTGCTTACAGTACTGTAATTTTTCACGTGAAACTTTGCAACCATTCTCTGCCAGAAAACACAGCAAAGAAATTGTGGCTTCCTTGCAGGACGTCTGGTCTGGACAGCAGAGCAAAAGGTCATCTACGTACTGCAATAGCATAACCTGTGGATGAGGCGGTTGCCACTGTTCCAGAATTCCTGCCATAGCTGTAGAATAAATGGTAGGTGAATTCATTCCTCCTTGTGGGAGGGCTGTCTACATGTACTGTTTCCCTCATGTGTGAAGGCAAAAAGATACTGACAGTCAGGGTGTAGAGGTACAGAGAAAAATGCATTTGCCAAATCAATTACTGTAAAACATTTGGAGGTCCCTGGGATTTGTGACAGTAAGGTATGTGAGTTTGGAACAATTGATGTTACACTCTCAGTGACAGCATTGACAGCTCTCAAATCATGAACCATTCTGTACGTATCAGAGGAACCTTTGGGCCCTTTTTTCTTGATTGGATACAAGGGAGTGTTACAGGGGGAGGACCTTTGTACTAGAGACCCTGCTTGCACATATTCTGTTATATCTCTGGTCAGGGCCATTGATTTGGCTGGGCTTAAGGGATACTGTTTTAAACAAGGAGGAGTGGAGCCTTCTTTTAATTTTATCATGACTGGGGGAATAGGAAGCCGACCAACATCAGTTTTTCCCTTTGCCCATACAATGTCTGGAACTTGCATTGCTATGTCTTCACTAGTTCTGGTATCGGACACTCTTGCAGATTTGGACATGTACACCATTGCTGCAATCTTGCACAAGTGTTTGTCAGAGAGGGCACTTGAGACTGTAATACCTTCTGGAGTGTATTGTATGGTAGTCTGGATAGCTCTTAATATATCAGCCCCCAGCAAATTCATAGGAGTATTTTCACTAACAATAAGCTTTGTGAGAATTTCCTGGCTATCTTGTAATTTCAGCTTCATCTGTTTTGTCAAGGGAGTTTCAGACACCAATCCCTCCCCCCCGACACACTCCACAGTCTCGTCAGTAATCATGTCTGGCTTTATCAGGTCTTTATGTACCACAGTTCCGGCTGCCCCAGTGTCAATTAAAAATTCTGCCTCTTTCCCCCCTGGCATTGTTATGGTCGTAATTAAGGTGGGACCAGGTCCTGAGGGAACGAAAACAGGGTACACGTTTGTCACTGGGTTGCCAGTTTGCTAGGTCAGAGACAAAGGAGTAGGGAAGGAAGGAGGAGAGTCAGTCTGCTCCCTCTCCTTTTTGGAGTTTTTGCACTGTCTGGCATAATGTCCATTCTGTCCACAATTCCAGCACTGTACGGTCGCTAGGTCACCTGGTGCCCCCCCTCTCTGCTTCCACTGTCTTCCTTGTGCTCTAGCATACATAACTGGTCGCTTGCATTTTGTTAGTTCAACCCCCTTAGCTACTTGCAGAAGGTCTGTTGGGTCCATGTTTATCCACTGAGGTCTGGCTGTCTGTACTGCTTCTCGTAAAAACTTATTCATACCGTCAATGAATGCATTCACCAATATTTTGATATCAAGGTCGTTTCTTGCACTGTACCCCATGTCTGTCCACTTCAGCTGTAACCGCCCGAAGTACGTCTCTATACTCTCCCCTTTTTGCTGTGTCATGTCAGTCATCAGTACAGACTGCTCTGTTTGTTTCTTTGTAGCCCATCCTTTCAATGCCTCACAGTACGTCATTCCAGACCTCTCAGACTGAACATCCATGACCCATGATTGCTCCTTTATCATATCAGCATGTGATTTAATTATGTGTCCCAACACGTCACCTGCCTTTGCAGCCACCAAACTCTCGAAGTCTGCCCAAGTGCATTTATAAGTCACCTGTATTGTCTGTATTTGCCTGTAAAATGGGAAAGGTTGGTTTTCAGGGTCAGGTAACTGTTTCAACATAGCTAGCTGGTCAGAGGGGCTCCAGGGATGATATTCCTGTGTCTGTCTGATTCTTGTGACCTTCCTCGGTCAGGATGTATCTTATTTTTTTGTACTGGTCCTAGGGCGTTCTTTCCTTTCCTCACCGTCAGCTTCCTCCCCAAAACTCAATTCCTTCACTACCTCTGTCTCAGAGTCAGCGTCATCTGTCATCACATGTGATCTGGTTCGAACAGGATTTAGTGTAATCCGCTTAGGGCGAGTAACATTACATGTAGCACAAGTATCTTTCCAGTCTGGGTTTTTCTGACTACAATGTTTACAAGTCCATTCATCTGGTCTGGGTTTCTGCTTATGTTAAGGGGGGGGGGGGGTGGTAGCAGTCACAATTCCTGCTTTTGGTGCATTAAAACATTCATAATACACCTTATCTCCCGCTGTGGTCTCTTTATATCCACAATGCTGCACCTCTTCAGCCACACAACACCATTTATTTACTTGCTGCTCTACCCTCTTGTCTTTTATCCAACCTCTCTTTTCTTCCCTGAATCTGTGCCATTTCTCAACATCCCAACATCCGTACTCTGGCATGTCTGCCTTTTTGAGTATCGGTCTGACATTTTTCACTGCTTCTTTGCCTTCTCTTTCTTGCACTATCTGTTTGGCTGTTTTGGATCCTGCTGGAGCCCCACGCTGCACACTGAACAAGTTGCCCATGGCTTCAACTTATTCCCACACAGCCCACCTTTCTGAAAATGCCCTCTCAGTGTCCCTGGACCTTGTTAACAGGCCACACTTCTCCTGGCAAGTCAGAATGGGCTCTCAAGTTGTAGCTGGAAGGCAAATCAACATTCACTCTCACCTGCTACACTTGCAGGGCGTATTGGGAAGGGTTAAAAAAAAAACACTTCTCTCACCCAATAGACCAGATGACTAAAGCAGGAAGGACCAGGTGTGATAGTCCTCTCACCTACTAGACCACCTCCATGTAAGTGGGAAGGCCACACTGCTCTCTAACCCACTTCTGATGTGCAGTGGGGTACTCCATGCTGGTCCTTTACAAAGTATTCCAGCAACGAACATAAACAAGAGTTAAACCAAAACAATCCTCAGAGCTGACTTCTTACAGAGGGCAGAAGACAAAAAAAAATCGCGCAGCTGTCCACTTGCCCCTCCCAACAGAATAGCAGCGCACAATTTGTTTAGCAAGAGTGTTATCTCAAAAGAATTCTTCGTCCAGATTCAGCTTTCCAAAACATTCCTAATACCCACTGGTATACACAATCCCAGCAGAAAATTGAGACTACTTATATACCTTCACAGCACTTGATTCTAGAAACATATGTAACAATACACCTTCCAAGGATCAGTTAACCTCACATGTAAATAAAATTATCTAAACCGCTCTTGACACTGATGGAAAAAAAATACATATGTCAGGTATCCACTCAAATACTCTATATGGCTATACCCTGTGACATTTCACAACCAGAACATCTTTTCACAGTCCACAATATGACCTATAACCATTAAACTTATACATACATATTATTTCACCAATTCTCTTATCTCAATTACTCGTCACTTTGTTATTCAGAGGCTTCTCATCAATATACAACAACCTTTTGCCTGCCTACTTTATCTAGGCATTAATATGAAACCACTTATGAACACATATCCCTAGACCAGTGTATTGCCCATCAAAGATGCAAAGATGGCCAAAGCAAAAGACAAAACACAGCAACACAGCAAATGTAGTTATAAAGAGACTGTCCCAAAATCCGTGCTATGCAATCTATGCAATCAGTTAATGGACGGACAACAGATTATCTTATTACTCTATATTTCAACTCTCATTCAGACATGCATGAAAAAACAATATTCACTGGTGATGCCAGAGTTCTTGAACCATGTGTACAGCCTTACTCAGAATATTCGGGAAATCAGAGAGAGTGAAATAAAGTGTAAGAATAAAGCTTCTCACCTTGCTGCAGCTGAAATTTCACTGTCTCAAGAGCCCCCAAACCTTGTTCCGAATAGGCTGGTTGGCCACGGCTCCATGTTGGGCACCAAAAACTGTTGTAGCTGTTCTGTTTCAAAAGTCAGCTTATGGGATCACCAGTGAGGTCTTCTGAACTAGGCCTCTTCAGGCCTAATCAAGATCGAGCGCTCGGAGAAAAGACCTGCATTCATGTGAGCATGATCAATTTTCTGTTTATTCAGCCAAGGTACAGTTTATTTATACCATTTACAGATCAATGTGATATTGCAAAAAAAAGGCTTCTAGCTGGACTTTACAAGTTGCTCATATGACCTTTAAGTTTTAGCAAAACAAAAATGTAGAGTCATGCATATGAGATAAGAAGAAGATAAGAAGAACATTTAGCAGACAATAATAATTCTTGAGCCTGTTTCTCATTCCAAAGGCTCCATAATGACTATGAACTACCACCAGATATACTTACTAATGGAACAATAAAATATCTTTAATTAAGAAATAAAGAAACTATTAACCCTTCTATATCACAGGCAATGAAAATCAACAAGATTGAATGGATGTGACAGACATGGTGACCTGCCAACTAGCTAGCTAGGGCACTGGACACTAACTAGCTAAACTAGGGCATTGAACAGGTAACTCTCCTAATGGGAGCTTGCCCTAACTACCCAGTTCCTGTCAGCGATATGCTGAGAGGCACTTCCTAGGAGTGGCATGCTAGCCCTTTAAGAGAGGAGGGACGAAAAGGAAGCCCACGTGGAGGAGAGGCAGGGACGCCAGGCAGCGTGGAAGAAACCAACCATGGCGGTGAGTGACAGTGCATCCCTGCAGGAGGGGAGAGGCAGGAATGCAGCAATACAGTGAGCATTTTGAACCTACAGGTACTTCACAGTAGTTGGTAACATTAAGTATACATATTGAACATTTTCATTTTTTTTTTCACAAAAATCTTGCTTTATCTCCAAATTTCTCACCTTTTCTAGAGTTAACACCAAGACGTGGTCCACATGGTTTGTTAACTAATCTCTTCTGAGCACACTAATACCCCACATGTGATCAGAAACTTCTGCCTGAACAAACGGGAGGGCTCAGAATGGAAAGAGCAATATTTGAATTTCGGAAAGAAAATTTGGCTGAAATAGATTGCGGGCATCATGGTGCTTTTGAGGGCCCCTAAAATACTTAAACATCAGAAAACCCCCACATGTGGCCCAATATTGGTAACTAGACCCCTCATGGATTTTATTCAGTGGTATAGTGTGCATTTTTAACTCACAAGTATTTCATGGTATTTGATTATATTAGGTCGTCATATTGAAAATTTTCATTTTTTTCACAAAAATGTTGATGTAGCACAACATTTCTCATTTTTTCAAGCAGCAACACCAAAAAGTGAACCATCATGTTTGTTACAAAATGTCATGAGTGCAGGAATACATCACATGGGGCCAGAAACTTCTGTTTGCACAAACTAGAAGGCTCGGAATGGAAGGAAGACCATTCAACTTTTGGAAAATATATGTCATATTGAAAGTGTTCTTTTTGGTTACAAAATGATGCTGTAGCATCAAATGTCTCACTTTTAGGCTGTGTTCCCACAATCCACAATGTCTCATTCTGTGGTGATGCAAGCGTTGTTCTCAGGAAAACACAGCTCCTGTCCTCACGATCCGGATTCAGCCACTGTGGACTTTAGCTCTTTTCTCCCCGAGGAGAACATTTGCATCTCCGCAGCATAAATTGACAGACTGCAGCTTCGGAAGCCACCCTGAGGTCAGTTTATGCTGTGGAGAGAAGAAGCACAATGGGCATGGGATTTATAAAAATCCCTTCTACTAAAGGGTGCTTTACACGCTGCGACATCGCTAACAATATATCATCGGGCTCATGTCGTTAGTGACGCACATCCAGCGTCATTAGCGACATCGCAGCGTGTGACACCAAGGAGTGATGATCAACGATCGCAAAAACGGCAAAAAGCATTGATTGTTGACACGTCGCTCCTTTTCATAATATCGTTGGTGGGGCATGCCGCTGGTTGTTCATCATTCCGGCGGCATCACACATCGCTATGTGTGACACCACAGGAACGACTAACATCTCCTTACTTGTGTCCACCGGCAATGAGGAAGGAAGGAGGTGGGCGGCATGTCTGGCCACTCATCTCCGCCCCTCCTCTTCTATTGGGCGACTGTTTTGTGGCGCCGCTGTGATGTCACTGTGATGCCGAACGCACCTCCCCCTTGAAGGAGGGATTGTTTGGCAGCAACAGCGACATTGCTAAACAGGTATGTGCGTTTAGGAGGTGCGTTTAACAGTGTGTGTTAGGAGGTGTACAGGTATGTACACCTCCTAACCATTATAGGTACCTGTGGTTTGAGGGTAAGTGCAGGGCCCCCCAGTGTCAGGGTCAGTGCAGGAGTCCTAAGTCCCCCCCTCTTTGTGTTACAGCCTTCCTTATTCCCGGGAGTCCACTTGCTGGGTGTTTCTCCCCACACCCAGCATGACATTAAGTTGTGTAGAATGCATCAGGTTCGCACATGCAAGTTGTGTAGATTACATGAAGTTTTGGCGTATGTAAAAGTACCTTAGCTTGGCATATGTACGCTGTATAGAGTGCATCAGGTTGAGATATGTAAGTTATGCAGAGCACAGGTTGGCATATGTAAGTTATGTGAAGTACATCAAGTTGTACAATAAATTAGGGTAAATCAGAAATAAATTTAGTAGTCCAATGATGAGTGGTTCACTTTCAAACCATCTTTTATGCAGAGGCCAGGTTTGTTGGGGTATGTGTCACACTTAAAAATGGTGTCCTTTCTTAATCCCCCCTCTGTAACACACTTTGCACCTTTTTTATGACCTTCAATTCCACTTTGGGGGACCTCACCTGGGAAATGTTGCTTTTCTACTATACGTGCACCTTCAGTTTCAAAAGTATTGGGGCCTTTCACTTCCTGACCTCCAAATATTAGAGCCTTAATCACTACCTCCTGAAACTGAAGTATTGTGTTAGACTGGCCTGCAGATCGTGCTAACACATGTCCCTTTGGGCAGTGTACAACTCAGAAATTTGTTGCTAAAGTGATCAATGAGCAGCTTAACTTTCAAATGTTGATCATATTTGGGGTCATCTTGGGGTGGACACTGTGCATTATTGTGTTAATGCAGATATTTTTCAATAGCCTCAAACATGTCCAGGACATTTTATCAAAAACATCAACATTCTAATATTAACAAACTCCTGGCTTCTTCACTATCACCTTGTCATGGACAAGGCCACAAAACATCATAATTTCCACTGTATCTGTGCAAGTTCTGTTGGCAAATGATGAAGTGGGGATTTGGGCAAGAAATTGTTGTACGTATACATTTGTCTCGGCCACAATAAGTATTAGAAAATTCTCACAGAAAAAGGCTTTGAAAAAGTCAATTTCAGCCAGGCTAGCCATGTCAAATTGGATTCCTGATTGGGCCACAAAATTAGGAATCTGAGGATCATATTCTTTGGGGGCTGAGGTACATAGGGGGTCATTTAATGTTCTGAGAAGTCTGCATAGAGATTCATTATTTCTAGAGGAAAAAGAGGAGGAAGAGCAAAAGTAGAGCATCACTATCATTGTTAGAGGTAAGGAAGGTGTATGCCTCCTCAGCTGAATATTGTCTTTGGTAAAAGCGGGATCATTTATTTTTCACTTGGGTCATGTGTGCGCCTGTTGTGTTTTTTTCCATGTTTGTGTTTGTGTAAACTTTTTTATTAAATATAGAGTAGATGAAAGAGAGCAAAAGAATAGAAATAATAGGAAATCTAAATTGATAAAAGCCTAATAGACATCCTCTTTAAGCCGTGAATATCTTACTCCCTTTCTTCAATGTTAAGTAATAATAATAATAATTAATAATAATAATAATAATAATTTTATTCATTTATATAGCTCTATTAATTCCACAGCGCTTTTCATACATTTGCAATACTGTCCCCATTGGGGCTCACAATCTAGAGTCCCTATCTGTATGTCTTGGAGTGTGGGAGGAAACCGGAGAACCCAGAGGAAACCCATGCAAACACGGGGAGAACATACAAACTCCTTGCAGATAGTGTCCTTGGTGGGATTTGAACCAAGGACCCCAGCACTGCAAGGCTGCAGTGCTAACCACTCAGCCACCGTGCCGCCCCACTAATCTACACTATCCACATTTTCTGATCTATGTCACAATGTCTACATTTACATACAGCTAGCATTTCACAGACCAAAGGAATTGGGAATAGCACTTTTTAAGATATGTTCTTAACCTTTTTGTCCTAGGGATCATCTGCTCCACTCCCATAGATACAAACCTCTGTAAAGTGCTACTTCCCCCTCCTTCCCTAAAGTGATTCTTCCTATCCTCTCATAATGCAGGAAAATAATAATAATAAAAATGCTTGGAGGATGGGACACCTGAAGACTGTGAACTGGTAACAGTTCACAACCTCCAAGTGTGCCAACAGCTGGGAACTCCAGGAACATGAAAGTCTCCCTTATAAGCTCCTTTAGTGGATTATTTAAGGGAGCCTTTACGGTTCCTTCAGTTCCCAGTTCCTGAGACATCTGAATGCTGTGAACTCTTACAAGAGTTTATAGCCTGCAGTTGTCCCAATAGCTGGGAACTTCATGAACCTTAAAGGCTCTATTAAAGGATCTCTTAAGGTTTACAGGCCTCACAGGTACTGGACTGTTGGACTGTTGTGTTGATGTTTCCCACAAATGGGCAATCAGGTCATCAGTTCACACTCAAGGGCTCCCCTGCTGCTCACAGTGAACTCAATTCAACCAGCTACCTGATTGGCTATGTCCTGCAAAATGACATTCAGGCAATCATCAGTCTGTCAATCCGGCCATGGGTTCAACTGAGTTCACTGAGGGCAGTGGGAAGACCATGAGTTTGAACTCCTGTGACCTGCCTGCTAAATTGCTGGACTGTTGTGCTACCTTGCCCCGCAATCTGTCAGTCCAATAATCCGGCATCCGGAGCCGGGATTGTTATGGGACAGTGTGTGGATTACGTTGGACCTTTTTGTTTTTGTGTGTTTATTTATTAATTTATTTATTTATTTTTACTTCCAGAATTGGAAATGGGGGGGGGGTCTCAAAGACATTTCTTCATAACCATTACAGGGCTTGATGACAGCTGTGATTTTTGACAAATCACAGCTGACATCAACTCCATATATTACCCCTTTTGCCACTGCACCAGGGCAATCGGGATGAGCAAGGTAATGCCCCACAATTGGCACATCTAATGGATGCAATAATGTAGGGAGGCTGCGGGCTATAATTTTTAGGCTGGGGAGAGCGCAATAACCATGGATCTTCCCAGTCTGAGAATGCCAGTCACCAGCTGTCTGCATTATCTGAGCTGGTTATCAAAAATAGGCAGGACCCCAATTTCTTATTTTATTATTTGTTTGAATAATTGAAAAAACTATGTTGTGGTGAGCCTCTAATTTTCATAACCAGCCAATAAAAAACAATCAATCTTCTAAATGCAATAATTCCTATTGATCACTGATTTAGAGGGTGCCTGCACCAGCCCCGGATGCAATAACAAAGACAAAGCTGTCAGTTAAGATTAGCTTCCTGAGATGATCGTGCAGGCACAAACTCCTGGGCCCTCATAGCCATTATGACATACCTGTGTGTCCATTTAAAGGAACTTCATGGTTGAAGTGGTTAGGAAATTAAAGCTGTGGAAAAGCAGGGCAATAGGGTCTTACCAAATAAAGCTCCAAGACATATTAAATTAGGTAAACTCACCTATAAGGGTTGTGTCAGTCACAACTCCTATATTCTCGTAGTAATGAGGTGAAATACCTGCAGTCCCGAAGGATTCAAGCTGATATGTATAAAGGAAACCGGGTGGCTTGCTACACTTATCACCAATCAGACCAAATAGGGTGACATTATTCTGTCTATATTGAATTGACAGATACAGGTCAACGCATTTCTGAGGTCATAGCCCTCTTCCTCAGGACATAAAGTAATGACAAGATTATGTTTTGAGGGAGATTGATGATAAGTGCGGCAAGACACCCGGTTTCCTTTATACATATCTAGTTGAAGTGGTTGAAAGAGGTTGGGTACAATACTAGAAGGAATTATAGTCTTAGATATGATGTACATTGCAATGGCTTTGAAGTGTTGGGATTTACAGTAAATGATAAACATTTTTTTTAATTCATTGATTTTATCGAATTTTAAAGGAATTAATCATCTACAGCCATAATTATCTGCTGTTTATGGTTGCCTTAAATTTACCTTTTTCTTCTAAACATGTATGTACAAGGCCATAACCAGAGTAGCTAATTAGAAAAATGAACATCACAAGTAGAGTTGAGCGCGGTTCGTGGTTCGTGGTTCTCCAGTTCGCGGCTCGAGTGATTTTGGGGCATGTTCTAGATCGAACTAGAACTCGAGCTTTTTGCAAAAGCTCGGTAGTTCTAGAAACGTTCGAGAACGGTTCTAGCAGCCAAAAAACAGCTAAATCATAGCTTGGTTTCTGCTGTAATAGTGTAAGTCACTCTGTGAATCAAACTATTATCACATTTCAGTGTATAGTGTGCGTGAACAGCGCCTTCAGATCACTGCTGTTTCTATAATGGCGATCGCCATTTTTTTTTTTTTTTTTCTTGTCTTCCTTCCCTAAGCGCGCGCGTCTTGTGGGGCGGGCCAGCATGTCAGCCAATCCCAGACACACACACAGCTAAGTGGACTTTGAGCCAGAGAAGCAACGGCATGTGTGATAGGATCTGCATGTCACATGTCCCTGCATTATAAAACCGGACATTTTCTTCACGGACGCCATTATCTGCCTTCTGCGTCTTTGGTGTCAGACATCACTGTCGCAGCTCCGTCTTCCTGAGTCCTATAGCCGATACAGCTGTATGCGCTGCATACACAGCGTTAGACAGCTTAGGGAGAGCACTTTATAGCAGTCCTTTTAAGGGCTCCAACCGGCAGGGTCAGAGAGCCATAGGTGACAGGTCCTGCAAACAGCAACAGCGTCTGTGTAGCCCAGGTCAGGGATTTCCTACCTGCATTTCACCATTAGGAGGGAATAGAAAGGCAGGCTTCCATTCCTCTACCCAGAGCACCACAATCCTGCCACTGTACCCTCTTGTCCTCTGCACACTCCAACTGATAACTAAGCCATTATACTAGCAAACACTCAGTGTACCTAGTGGCATCCTATACGTGGCTATTGGACTTTGCTATAGTCCCACTAGTGCAAAGACATTTGCAGAGCGCGTCTGCCTGCATTGCACACTACAACTCATTCTAACCAAGCCATTATACTAGCAAACACTCAGTGTACCTAGTGGCATCCTATACGTGGCTATTGGACTTTGCTATAGTCCCACTAGTGCAAAGACATTTGCAGAGCGCGTCTGCCTGCATTGCACACTACAACTCATTCTAACCAAGCCATTATACTAGCAAACACTCAGTGTACCTAGTGGCATCCTATACGTGGCTATTGGACTTTGCTATAGTCCCACTAGTGCAAAGACATTTGCAGAGCGCGTCTGCCTGCATTGCACACTCCAACTCATTAAAACCAAGCCATTATACTAGCAAACACTCAGTGTACCTAGTGGCATCCTATACGTGGCTATTGGACTTTGCTATAGTCCCACTAGTGCAAAGACATTTGCATAGCGCGTCTGCCGGCATTGCACACTCAAACTCATTTTAACTAAGCCATTATACTAGCAAACACTCAGTGTACCTAGTGGCATCCTATACGTGGCTATTGGACTTTGCTATAGTCCCACTAGTGCAAAGACATTAGCAGAGCACATCTGCCTGCATTGCACACTACAACTCATTCTAACCAAGCCATTATACTAGCAAACACTCAGTGTACCTAGTGGCATCCTATACGTGGCTATTGGACTTTGCTATAGTCCCACTAGTGCAAAGACATTTGCATAGCGCGTCTGCCTGCATTGCACACTCAAACTCATTTTAACTAAGCCATTATACTAGCAAACACTCAGTGTACCTAGTGGCATCCTATACGTGGCTATTGGACTTTGCTATAGTCCCACTAGTGCAAAGACATTAGCAGAGCACATCTGCCTGCATTGCACACTACAACTCATTCTAACCAAGCCATTATACTAGCAAACACTCAGTGTACCTAGTGGCATCCTATACGTGGCTATTGGACTTTGCTATAGTCCCACTAGTGCAAAGACATTTGCAGAGCGCGTCTGCCTGCATTGCACACTCCAACTCATTAAAACCAAGCCATTATACTAGCAAACACTCAGTGTACCTAGTGGCATCCTATACGTGGCTATTGGACTTTGCTATAGTCCCACTAGTGCAAAGACATTTGCATAGCGCGTCTGCCTGCATTGCACACTCAAACTCATTTTAACTAAGCCATTATACTAGCAAACACTCAGTGTACCTAGTGGCATCCTATACGTGGCTATTGGACTTTGCTATAGTCCCACTAGTGCAAAGATATTAGCAGAGCACATCTGCCTGCATTGCACACTCCAACTTTTTTAAACTAAGCAATTTTACTAGCAAACACTCAGTGTACCTAGTGGCATCCTAAACGTGGCTATTGGACTTTGCTATAGTCCCACTAGTGCAAAGACATTTGCAGAGCACGTCTGCCTGCATTGCACACTACAACTCATTGTTACTAAGCCATTATACTAGCAAACACTCAGTGTACCTAGTTGTATCCTAAACGTGGCTATTGTACTTTTGTCTATTCACAGTATTGGAACGATATTTGCAGCACGTCTGCCTGCATTGCACACTCAAACTTTTTTAAACTCAGCCATTTATAGTAGCAAACACTCAGTGTACCTAGTTGTATCCTAAACGTGGCTATTGTACTTTTGTCTATTCACAGTATTGGAACGATATTTGCAGCACGTCTGCCTGCATTGCACACTCTAACTTTTTTAAACTCAGCCATTATACTAGCAAACACTCAGTGTACCTAGTGGCATCCTATACGTGGCTATTGGACTTTGCTATAGTCCCACTAGTGCAAAGACATTAGCAGAGCACATCTGCCTGCATTGCACACTACAACTCATTCTAACCAAGCCATTATACTAGCAAACACTCAGTGTACCTAGTGGCATCCTATACGTGGCTATTGGACTTTGCTATAGTCCCACTAGTGCAAAGACATTTGCAGAGCGCGTCTGCCTGCATTGCACACTCCAACTCATTAAAACCAAGCCATTATACTAGCAAACACTCAGTGTACCTAGTGGCATCCTATACGTGGCTATTGGACTTTGCTATAGTCCCACTAGTGCAAAGACATTTGCATAGCGCGTCTGCCTGCATTGCACACTCAAACTCATTTTAACTAAGCCATTATACTAGCAAACACTCAGTGTACCTAGTGGCATCCTATACGTGGCTATTGGACTTTGCTATAGTCCCACTAGTGCAAAGATATTAGCAGAGCACATCTGCCTGCATTGCACACTCCAACTTTTTTAAACTAAGCAATTTTACTAGCAAACACTCAGTGTACCTAGTGGCATCCTAAACGTGGCTATTGGACTTTGCTATAGTCCCACTAGTGCAAAGACATTTGCAGAGCACGTCTGCCTGCATTGCACACTACAACTCATTGTTACTAAGCCATTATACTAGCAAACACTCAGTGTACCTAGTTGTATCCTAAACGTGGCTATTGTACTTTTGTCTATTCACAGTATTGGAACGATATTTGCAGCACGTCTGCCTGCATTGCACACTCTAACTTTTTTAAACTCAGCCATTTATAGTAGCAAACACTCAGTGTACCTAGTTGTATCCTAAACGTGGCTATTGTACTTTTGTCTATTCACAGTATTGGAACGATATTTGCAGCACGTCTGCCTGCATTGCACACTCTAACTTTTTTAAACTCAGCCATTATACTAGCAAACACTCAGTGTACCTAGTTGTATCCTAAACGTGGCTATTGTACTTTTGTCAATTCACAGTATTGGAACGTTATTTGCAGCACGTCTGCCTGCATTGCACACTCAAACTTTTTTAAACTCAGCCATTTATAGTAGCAAACACTCAGTGTACCTAGTTGTATCCTAAACGTGGCTATTGTACTTTTGTCAATTCACAGTATTGGAACGTTATTTGCAGCACGTCTGCCTGCATTGCACACTCAAACTTTTTTAAACTCAGCCATTTATAGTAGCAAACACTCAGTGTACCTAGTTGTATCCTAAACGTGGCTATTGTACTTTTGTCTATTCACAGTATTGGAACGTTATTTGCAGCACGTCTGCCTGCATTGCACACTCTAACTTTTTTTAAACTCAGCCATTATACTAGCAAACACTCAGTGTACCTAGTTGTATCCTAAACGTGGCTATTTTACTTTTGTCTATTCACAGTATTGGAACGATATTTGCAGCACGTCTGCCTGCATTGCACACTCTAACTTTTTTAAACTCAGCCATTATACTAGCAAACACTCACTGTACCTAGTTGTATCCTAAACGTGGCTATTGTACTTTTGTCAATTCACAGTATTGGAACGTTATTTGCAGCACGTCTGCCTGCATTGCACACTCAAACTTTTTTAAACTCAGCCATTATACTAGCAAACACTCACTGTACCTAGTTGTATCCTAAACGTGGCTATTGTACTTTTGTCAATTCACAGTATTGGAACGTTATTTGCAGCACGTCTGCCTGCATTGCACACTCAAACTTTTTTAAACTCAGCCATTATACTAGCAAACACTCACTGTACCTAGTTGTATCCTAAACGTGGCTATTGTACTTTTGTCAATTCACAGTATTGGAACGTTATTTGCAGCACGTCTGCCTGCATTGCACACTCAAACTTTTTTAAACTCAGCCATTTATAGTAGCAAACACTCAGTGTACCTAGTTGTATCCTAAACGTGGCTATTGTACTTTTGTCTATTCACAGTATTGGAACGTTATTTGCAGCACGTCTGCCTGCATTGCACACTCTAACTTTTTTAAACTCAGCCATTATACTAGCAAACACTCAGTGTACCTAGTTGTATCCTAAACGTGGCTATTTTACTTTTGTCTATTCACAGTATTGGAACGATATTTGCAGCACGTCTGCCTGCATTGCACACTCTAACTTTTTTAAACTCAGCCATTATACTAGCAAACACTCACTGTACCTAGTTGTATCCTAAACGTGGCTATTGTACTTTTGTCAATTCACAGTATTGGAACGTTATTTGCAGCACGTCTGCCTGCATTGCACACTCAAACTTTTTTAAACTCAGCCATTATACTAGCAAACACTCAGTGTACCTAGTTGTATCCTAAACGTGGCTATTGTACTTTTGTCAATTCACAGTATTGGAACGTTATTTGCAGCACGTCTGCCTGCATTGCACACTCAAACTTTTTTAAACTCAGCCATTTATAGTAGCAAACACTCAGTGTACCTAGTTGTATCCTAAACGTGGCTATTGTACTTTTGTCTATTCACAGTATTGGAACGTTATTTGCAGCACGTCTGCCTGCATTGCACACTCAAACTTTTTTAAACTCAGCCATTATACTAGCAAACACTCACTGTACCTAGTTGTATCCTAAACGTGGCTATTGTACTTTTGTCAATTCACAGTATTGGAACGATATTTGCAGGACATCTGCCTGCATTGCACACTCAAACTTTTTTAAACTCAGCCATTATACTAGCAAACACTCAGTGTACCTAGTTGTATCCTAAACGTGGCTATTGTACTTTTGTCAATTCACAGTATTGGAACGTTATTTGCAGCACGTCTGCCTGCATTGCACACTCAAACTTTTTTAAACTCAGCCATTTATAGTAGCAAACACTCAGTGTACCTAGTTGTATCCTAAACGTGGCTATTGTACTTTTGTCTATTCACAGTATTGGAACGTTATTTGCAGCACGTCTGCCTGCATTGCACACTCAAACTTTTTTAAACTCAGCCATTATACTAGCAAACACTCACTGTACCTAGTTGTATCCTAAACGTGGCTATTGTACTTTTGTCAATTCACAGTATTGGAACGATATTTGCAGGACATCTGCCTGCATTGCACACTCAAACTTTTTTAAACTCAGCCATTATACTAGCAAACACTCACTGTACCTAGTTGTATCCTAAACGTGGCTATTGTACTTTTGTCTATTCACACTACTGCAAATCTATGTGCAGCACCTCTGCATGACAACCTCGTGCTCTGTTTTTAATAAGCTATAATGATAGCACAAAATACTGCCATTTTGTGGCATCATAGAACTGGCTGTTGTATTCCATTAGTGCCCCACTGGTGACAAGCTATTTCTAGCACCTCTACATCACACCCTCATGCACATTTAGCTACGCTAATGTTATAGCAAACTCATGGAATTCATTGCTGCATTTCATAATTCGGAGGGATAGAAAGTCAGGCTTCCTTTAGCTTTTCCTTCTGTTCATAGACAGCATCTCCAAGACAAATTTCCCCTCCACGTCTAAGTGTGGAGAGGCAGCTAGTGCGCATGCGTGTGCCGATGTACCCCAGCTGCAGCATAATTACAGTGTTTCGCCTAGTGAGTATGCTCAGCCTGACTGTGCCATTCCTGACGCTAAGTCTTCATTTCGGGATACAGCGCATGCTCCCACACTAAGTGTGAAAAGCCTCTTTGCACAGGTGCTTGCATTCTGTGCCGGGTCTAAGTCCTGTTTTGTGCCTAGACACCATGCTAAAGCTGATAGTCTTTTTTCAGAGACTGTATTTCATGCTACTGAGCATGCTCAGGCACTTCCTGCATCAGAGACTAGGTCCGGTAATGAACTCTTTGGCCCTGGCCCTGATGTGGGGGTCCCATATAGACCACAGGGCATCAGGTGTCCTCCCAAATGGCTTGCAGAGGCCCACACCTATGACTTGTCACCGCATTATTGATGGTCAGACGATGACTGGTGAGGTGTTTGGGTCATGGCAGCCATGAGGTCATCATTGAAGTTGCGTTTCCAAATAGGACGCTAGTTATGCCACTCATGACGTGTCACTCTGCTTTTGTCTCCAGGAGGTGCATTGTGGTTCACCCTGGTTTGGGGCGGACCCAGGTTATAAAAGGGGCTGGAGCCAACAAGGAGGTGCGCAGTCTTCTATTATGCTCCGAAAGAGCACACCTCCATGTGTTGAACCCATTGCGGCTTTAGGCCAGAGGTAGGCAGGGATAGGGTGGTGGATGCAGGCCACCACCACAGTTGGTAACGCAGAACGGTTAAGACCAGCTCCTGTCCTAACAGTCCTGCTTGTGCAGCCCAGTGGCATTAACAGGCCTGCTGCTGCTGATGCGCCTGCTGTCCACAGGTGTGGCCCCTACGCACACGGTCAGCGTACTCAATGGCCCCTGTGTTGTTAACAGGGAGTTCCTGGGCTGGGTGGGCATGTGGACCCTGTGACGCTAACAGGGCTCACAGTCTCCAGATCCGAATGGCGTCTAACTCGGTTCAGGCTACTATTAGTTTCATAGCCACACAGCTCTGTATCCTCCACCAAACCTTCAAGTTGCCAACCTCTCCTTTTCCAACTGGGAGCACGGTGGACACTGACTGCTGAAGGTGATATATACCTTTCTCTTTCTTTTCTTATTAATTTTTGTTATATAGCGGTCACAGATTATATACCACTTTATCCAAATCTGCCAGTCCCACTGTAACAGATGTTGTTTCTTCAGCAAATGTTACAGTTGTTTAACCACCAAATCCACGGACCAAAATTTTTTTCCCCTTTCCAACACACCTGTTCCCCTTTCCAACAGCATCTGTCCTTTTTCAACTCATTTTGGGATATGACCAAAAGTGCAACTGTGCAGGGACACCGTACTCAACGCCATCTCAGCACAGCAGCCATCCCTCGGTCCCTCCGATGTGGACAAGTAAAAGACCATTTCCTCCTATCCATGACAAAGTGTTGAGATTCACTCTGTGCAGCACTGGTGTTTAGTGGAAAAGTAGATCTAAGATTGCGTACCACATTCTGCAGATACTCCTGTATACGTGCGTCTATTTCTATGGCAGGAATTAGTTCGCCAAATTTTGTCTTGTACCGGGGATCTAACAGTGTGGCAACCCAGTATTCAGGATTACTTCAAATTCATACAATCCGAGGGTCATGTAGGTAGTGCAGCAAGAAGGCGCTCATGTGTCTTGTGCATCCAGGAGGACCAAGTCCTTGGTGTGTTGGTGGCAGAGAGGTGAGAATCGTGCATCCTTCCTCTGCCCTCTACCCACAACCTCGCACAACCGAAATGTGAGCAAGCTCTCACTCATCTGCTGAGTCTTCCATGCCCATCGCCAGTTCGTCCTCCATTTCTTCATGGGCTCCTGCACTTTCATCAACACTTTTTGCTGATACTATGCGCCCTTGTTAATCCCTCTCCCTCACCATGACTGCCGCATAGGTGCCGCTGACCATCTGGACCTCGTAGATCTTGTTATCCCTTCCGCATATGACTCCTCCTGTACTTCCTCCCCTTCCTCTTGTCCCAACACCTGACTCCGAATAATAATTACAGTGTGCTCCATCATGTAGATGACCAGAATTGTCACGCTGAGAATGACATTGCCAGTGCTAAACATCTTCGTCGACATTTCAAAACTGTGTAGCAGGGTGCATAGGTCCTTGATCTGACACCACTCCAGCAGCGTGATCTGCACCACCTCTGGATCAACTTATCCCAGGCTATATGTCTTACCGTATTTCAGCAGGGCTCTGCGGTGCTGCCACACACGCTGCAACATGTGCAGATTCCAATTCCTGCGTGTCGGAACATCGCATTTCCGGCGTTTAACTGCCAGACCCTAAGACTTCCGGAGTGATGAAAGTTGTTGAGCTGCTGTGTGCGCACGATGGAAGTGAGCACATAGCGAGCGTGCCCGCTGCACAAGGCCATGTAGGCCGTGATGGTGTTTTAAAAATTGCTGGAGAATTCGGATCAACACGTGAGCCATAAAAGGCACGTGTGTCACATTGCCCTGAGGATGGCCCGCAGCCAGGTTTGCATCATTGCCGCACACGGCTGTTAAGTCACCAACGGAGTCCGCTCCGTCAATTTGTACTCCGGTCGCCAGGTGACAACGTGTTCCTTTCATGAATAGTGCTGATGATGGGAGAGTAGTCGATGCCAGCGGCGCAGGTGGACGCAGGTTATGCTCACCCACTGGGCTGCATTACCTTGACAGATGCAGAATCTCTGGCTGAATGTAGCTGGTGGGTATCTCACAGATGAAATACCATCATTCAGCTACAACCAATGGGAAGACACCACACCCTTTTTTATGCCCATCCTGTCTGCAGACCACTGCCAGACATAGCTATGAACCTCTGGTTAATTTTACCCCCAGTTCAGTTTTATGATTTTGTGTGCTTGTTACCTGACTACTTTTCCTGCTTGCTGTTTATGTACCTTGTTGGCCGATACGCATTTCACCTCTGCTTGTTTTCTGATTAAGTCCTGGCCGTCCCATTCTGTTCCTGTTCCTCAATTAATGTTTTGACCCTGCCTGACTACTATTCTCTGTAATAGCGGTGTGACTCACATTTCCCATACATTTCAAAGTAAAACTTTGACCGCCTGATGGCATTGAGCTCTGCTGCCAGCATAGTAAGGAGGTGTGTGGTAGTCCTTGTGCGCAGTTGCAAGGAAGGGTGGCCTGACCACACAGGGTTTGCGCAAAGGTAGAGGACCCACACGAGGTTGAAGAGGCAGAAGCAGTGTATTAACTTCTACATACAGAACAAGGATTGAAACAACTCGTGGGGACGGCAAGACTTGTACAGCAGACCCTTCTCCATCTCTCACCATAGTTTGCCAGTGCCCAGTCAGTGACATGTAATGACCCTGTCTATGCTTACTGGTCCAAGTATCTGTGTTGAAATGCACCCTGTCGCACACAGATTTTCTCAAGGAAGTGGTGATGTTGTGTGCGACATGCCGGTGTAGCGCGGGCATGCTTTTCTTTGAGAAGCAGTGGTGATTGGGCATCTGGTACTGGGGCACAGCGACAGACATAAGGTCTGTAAAATCCTGTGTGTCCACTACGCGTAAAGGCAGCATTTCGGTAGCCAACAGCTTACAGAGGGATAGAGTCAACCACTTAGCTTTGTCATGGGTCGCAGTAAGTGGCCTTTTATTTGACCACATCTGAGGGACAGAGATCTGGCTGCTGTCTGTAGACGGTGTTGAGTAGGGTGTCCCTGGAAAAATGCAGGTTTGTGAGAAAAGTGCAGGCGGAGACATGATGTTGGCTTCATCTTGCCTTCAGATCTGTTCATCTTGTATCATTTTTAAAAAACACAGCAAGCAAGGGTTACTCCAAGCGGAGTCTCCCTTTTTTTCCAAAAATTGGGCCCCACACAGACACCTTATCAGTGGCAGCACTTGTGCCCTAGTTGCAAACAGGATGTTTTGATTTGCATCAAGCACATTCCAAATCCACAAGCATTTACTCTCCCCAGGATGACACAGGGGTAGTAAATTCCTTCTGGATCCATGACTTGTTCATTTTGATGAACGTCAGTCTGTCCACATTGTCACTGGACAGACGCGTGCGCTTATCTGTCAGCACACACCCAGCAGCACTGAAGACACGTTCAGAGACAACGCTGGCAGCTGGACACGACAAAATCTTCGAGGCGTAACTGGAGAGCTCTTGACATTTTTCTAGATTTGAAGCACAAAAGGAGCAAGGCTCCATTTGCAAAGTCATTGCATCGATGTTCATTTGGAGATACTCCTGTATCATCCTCTCCATCCGTTGACTATGTGTCAGACTTGTTGTCTCTGGTGGCCTTGCAAAGGAGGGTCTAAAAAAATTATGAAAAGATTCCATAAAATTGCTGTTACCAGCACCAGATACGGTCCTACTGGTACGGGTAGACTGTTGAAGATGACGAGGCCGTCCCATGTTTGTCAAGTTACAACTGGGAGAATCACTCCCTTCACCTGCACGGTTGTTTGGTGGAAAAGCCGAGCTAAGATCGAGTAACAGCTTCTGCTGATACTCCTGCATACGTGCGTCCCTTTCTATGGGTGGAATTATGTCACAAAATTTGGACTTGTCCCGGGGATCTAATAGTGTGGCAAGCCAGTAGTCATCATCACTTCTAATTTTGACAATACGAGGGTCATGTTGGAGGTAGTGCAACAAGAAGGCACTCATGTGTCTTGCGCAGCCATGCGCACCAAGTCCACGCTGTGTTTGTGGCATAGAGGTGCTAACCGTTCTTTCTTCCTCTGTCATCTCCCCCCAACCTCTTTCAACTGAAATTTGACCAAGGTCCCCCTCATCTGCTGAGTCTTCCATGTCCATGGACAGTTCGTCCTCCATATCTTCATGTCCTCCTGCACCTTCCTCAACATCTCACCTGCTACCATGCGCCCTTGTTGATCCCTGTCCCCCATGGTCCCATGCCTGCCGCGTTGGTGATGATGAACGTCTGGACCTTGGTGATGTTGTTGTGTCTTGCGCATATGAATCCTCCTGTAGTTCCTCCCCTTCCTGTTGTCCCACCCCCTGACTACGAATAGTGTTTAGCGTGTGCTCCAGCATGTAAATGACTGTAATCGTCATGCTGATAATGGCATTGTCAGCGCTAAACATATTCGTCGCCATGTCGAAACTGTGCAGAAGGGTGCATAGGTCCTTGATCTGAGATCACTCCATCAGGGTGATCTGCCCCACTTCTGCATCTCGTTGGCCCAGGCTATACATCATGACGTATTGCACCAGGGCTCGCCGGTGCTGCCACAGTCGCTGTAACATGTGGAGAGTTGAATTCCAGCGTGTCGCCACATCGCATTTCAGGCGATGAACCGGCAGGCCGAAAGACTTCTGGAGCGATGCAAGTCGCTCAGGTGCGGCGGTTGAACGGCGGAAGTGAGCACTGCAGACAGTTTCCGTGCCCTGGTCAGAAGGCCATCTAGGCCGGGATAGTGTGTTAAAAATTGCTGGACAACAAGGTTAAACACGTGAGCCATACAAGGCACGTGTGTCACCTTGCCCAGGCGAAGGGCCGCACCCAGGTTTGCAGCATTGTCGCACACGGCCTTACCAGGCTGCAGGTTGAGTGGAGACAACCATTTATCAAAATCAGTCTCCAGAGCTGCCCACAACTCAGTCGCTGTGTGACTCCTATTTCAAAGACATGTCAAGCTAAAGACCGCCTGATGCCGTTGCGCTCTGCTACCAGCATAGTAATGAGGGGTGCGTGATTCCTTCTGCGCAGTGAGAACGCTGGTGGCCTGACCAGGCAGGCTTGGGGCGGAGGTGGAGGACCCAGATGAGGTGGAGGATGCAGAAGCAGTGGCGGAACTTGGACAGACAGAGGATTGACACACAAGTCGTGGGGACGGCAAGACTTGTGCAGCAGACCCTTCACCATCTATCACCATAGTTACCCAGTGGCCAGTCAGCGACATGTAACGTCCCTGTCCATGCTTACTGGTCCAAGTATCGGTGGTGAAATGCACCCGTTCACACACAGAGTTTCTCAAGGAAGCGGTGATGTTGTGTGCGACATGCTGGTGTAGCGCGGGCACACCTTTCTTAGAGAAGTAGTGGCGACTAGGCATCTGGTACTGGGGCACAGCGACAGACATAAGGTCTCTAAAATCCTGTGTGTCCACTAGGCGGAAAGGCAGCATTTCTGTAGTCAACAGCTTACAGAGGGATAGAGTCAACCTCTTCGCTTTGTCATGGGTCGCAGGAAGTGGCCTTTTATTTGACCACATCTGAGGGACAGAGATCTGGCTGCTGTGTGTAGACGGTGTTGAGTCGGGTGTCCCTGGAAAAATGCAGCTTTGTGAGGAAAGTGCAGGCGGAGACATGATGTTGCCTTCATCCAAAGTTGGTGCTATCGATGTCTGAGAGAGCTGTACACACTCACTTGTTTCCCCTTCCAAACCAACTGACGACCTACCAAGCAAACTGCCTGTTGCGGTTACAGTGGTGGAAGTTGTGGGTGGAAAAACAGGTGTGACAGCTGTCCCCACAGTCCTAGAAGATGACGAGCGCGCGGATGCACTGGAAGGGGCAGGCGGTGGATGGTTCGCTCCGCTAGGCCGCATTGCAGCACGGTGAGCTTCCCATCGGGCCATATGATATTTATTCATGTGACGATTCATGGAAGAAGTTGTCAAACTGCTGAGGTTTTGACCTCTACTAAGAGAACCATGACAAATTTTACAGATCACATAATTTGGGCGATCTTTTTCTATGTCAAAAAAGGACCTGGCTAGGCAAGGCTTAGAGGCCATGCGACCTGTTGATCCACCCCGAATAATGCTCAGAGGCAGAGTGGTGGCTGAGGATGCAGTTGTAGACGTGCTACCAGTGCTCCGACTGTGTCCAGGAAGGCGCCAGGTTACTTCGACGTCGGTTGCATCCTCCTCCACCGCCTCTGTTGACCTCCTCGAGTGTCTGACTGTGGGTTGACAGTAGGTGTGATCTAGAACTTAATCATCAATTGTTGTGTTTGCACTCCCCTACCCCTCAGACCGAGTTTCTTCTTGCCCTGACCGAATATTTAAGTTGTCATCCCAATCGGGTATCTGCGTCTCATCTTCATCAGTATGTTCCTCATTGCCTATAACCACAGTTGTTGGAAAGGCAGCATTTTGGTAGCCAACAGTTTGCATATGATGAAAGTCAACCTCCAAGCCATTTCATGCCCTTCTAAAAGCATGTAAAACACAGCGAGGGGACTCCAACCACAGTCTCCCTCGTTGCCACTAACTGGGCCACACACACCCCACTTGACTGGCATCGGTTGAGCCCCCTTTTGAAAAAGAAAAAGATGCTTTGCATGAAGCACTCTCAAAAATACGCGTGCCTTTCCCGTCCCCTGGCTGACCCAGGGGAAGAAAAGTCCTCTGAGAGCCATGACTTGTTCATCTTGGTTCTTTTAGAGACACAGCGAGGGGACTCCAACCACAGTCTCCCTCGTTGCCACTAACTGGGCCACACACACCCCACTTGACTGGCATCGGTTGAGCCCCCTTTTGAAAAAGAAAAAGATGCTTTGCATGAAGCACTCTCAAAAATACGCGTGCCTTTCCCGTCCCCTGGCTGACCCAGGGGAAGAAAAGTCCTCTGAGAGCCATGACTTGTTCATCTTGGTTCTTTTAGAGACACAGCGAGGGGACTCCAACCACAGTCTCCCTCGTTGCCACTAACTGGGCCACACACACCCCACTTGACTGGCATCGGTTGACCCCCCCTTTTGACAAAGAAAAAGATGCTTTGCATGAAGCACTCTCAAAAATACGCGTGCCTTTCCCGTCCCCTGGCTGACCCAGGGGAAGAAAAGTCCTCTGAGAGCCATGACTTGTTCATCTTGGTTCTTTTAGAGACACAGCGAGGGGACTCCAACCACAGTCTCCCTCGTTGCCACTAACTGGGCCACACACACCCCACTTGACTGGCATCGGTTGAGCCCCCTTTTGAAAAAGAAAAAGATGCTTTGCATGAAGCACTCTCAAAAATACGCGTGCCTTTCCCGTCCCCTGGCTGACCCAGGGGAAGAAAAGTCCTCTGAGAGCCATGACTTGTTCATCTTGGTTCTTTTAGAGACACAGCGAGGGGACTCCAACCACAGTCTCCCTCGTTGCCACTAACTGGGCCACACACACCCCACTTGACTGGCATCGGTTGAGCCCCCCTTTTGACAAAGAAAAAGATGCTTTGCATGAAGCACTCTCAAAAATACGCGTGCCTTTCCCGTCCCCTGGCTGACCCAGGGGAAGAAAAGTCCTCTGAGAGCCATGACTTGTTCATCTTGGTTCTTTTAGAGACACAGCGAGGGGACTCCAACCACAGTCTCCCTCGTTGCCACTAACTGGGCCACACACACCCCACTTGACTGGCATCGGTTGAGCCCCCTTTTGAAAAAGAAAAAGATGCTTTGCATGAAGCACTCTCAAAAATACGCGTGCCTTTCCCGTCCCCTGGCTGACCCAGGGGAAGAAAAGTCCTCTGAGAGCCATGACTTGTTCATCTTGGTTCTTTTAGAGACACAGCGAGGGGACTCCAACCACAGTCTCCCTCGTTGCCACTAACTGGGCCACACACACCCCACTTGACTGGCATTGGTTGAGCCCCCCTTTTGACAAAGAAAAAGATGCTTTGCATGAAGCACTCTCAAAAATACGCGTGCCTTTCCCGTCCCCTGGCTGACCCAGGGGAAGAAAAGTCCTCTGAGAGCCATGACTTGTTCATCTTGGTTCTTTTAGAGACACAGCGAGGGGACTCCAACCACAGTCTCCCTCGTTGCCACTAACTGGGCCACACACCCCACTTGACTGGCATCGGTTGAGCCCCCTTTTGAAAAAGAAAAAGATGCTTTGCATGAAGCACTCTCAAAAATACGCGTGCCTTTCCCGTCCCCTGGCTGACCCAGGGGAAGAAAAGTCCTCTGAGAGCCATGACTTGTTCATCTTGGTTCTTTTAGAGACACAGCGAGGGGACTCCAACCACAGTCTCCCTCGTTGCCACTAACTGGGCCACACACACCCCACTTGACTGGCATCGGTTGAGCCCCCCTTTTGACAAAGAAAAAGATGCTTTGCATGAAGCACTCTCAAAAATACGCGTGCCTTTCCCGTCCCCTGGCTGACCCAGGGGAAGAAAAGTCCTCTGAGAGCCATGACTTGTTCATCTTGGTTCTTTTAGAGACACAGCGAGGGGACTCCAACCACAGTCTCCCTCGTTGCCACTAACTGGGCCACACACACCCCACTTGACTGGCATCGGTTGACCCCCCCTTTTGACAAAGAAAAAGATGCTTTTCATGAAGCACTCTCAAAAATACGCGTGCCTTTCCCGTCCCCTGGCTGACCCAGGGGAAGAAAAGTCCTCTGAGAGCCATGACTTGTTCATCTTGGTTCTTTTAGAGACACAGCGAGGGGACTCCAACCACAGTCTCCCTCGTTGCCACTAACTGGGCCACACACACCCCACTTGACTGGCATCGGTTGAGCCCCCTTTTGAAAAAGAAAAAGATGCTTTGCATGAAGCACTCTCAAAAATACGCGTGCCTTTCCCGTCCCCTGGCTGACCCAGGGGAAGAAAAGTCCTCTGAGAGCCATGACTTGTTCATCTTGGTTCTTTTAGAGACACAGCGAGGGGACTCCAACCACAGTCTCCCTCGTTGCCACTAACTGGGCCACACACACCCCACTTGACTGGCATCGGTTGACCCCCCCTTTTGACAAAGAAAAAGATGCTTTGCATGAAGCACTCTCAAAAATACGCGTGCCTTTCCCGTCCCCTGGCTGACCCAGGGGAAGAAAAGTCCTCTGAGAGCCATGACTTGTTCATCTTGGTTCTTTTAGAGACACAGCGAGGGGACTCCAACCACAGTCTCCCTCGTTGCCACTAACTGGGCCACACACACCCCACTTGACTGGCATCGGTTGACCCCCCCTTTTGACAAAGAAAAAGATGCTTTGCATGAAGCACTCTCAAAAATACGCGTGCCTTTCCCGTCCCCTGGCTGACCCAGGGGAAGAAAAGTCCTCTGAGAGCCATGACTTGTTCATCTTGGTTCTTTTAGAGACACAGCGAGGGGACTCCAACCACAGTCTCCCTCGTTGCCACTAACTGGGCCACACACACCCCACTTGACTGGCATCGGTTGAGCCCCCTTTTGAAAAAGAAAAAGATGCTTTGCATGAAGCACTCTCAAAAATACGCGTGCCTTTCCCGTCCCCTGGCTGACCCAGGGGAAGAAAAGTCCTCTGAGAGCCATGACTTGTTCATCTTGGTTCTTTTAGAGACACAGCGAGGGGACTCCAACCACAGTCTCCCTCGTTGCCACTAACTGGGCCACACACACCCCACTTGACTGGCATCGGTTGAGCCCCCCTTTTGACAAAGAAAAAGATGCTTTGCATGAAGCACTCTCAAAAATACGCGTGCCTTTCGCCTCCCCTGGCTGACCCAGGGGAAGAAAAGTCCTCTGAGAGCCAGGTCCACATTGTCAGTGGACAGACACGTGTGCTTATCTGCCAGCAGACCCCCAGCAGCACTGAAGACAGGTTCCGAGAGAACGCTGGCTGCAGGACACGACAAGATCCTCAAGGCGTACGTGGCGAGCTCAGGCAATTTATCCAGATTGGAAGCCTAAAATGAGCAGGGCTCAAGTTGCACAATAATGGAATCGATGTTTCTTTGCATATACTCATATATCTGTGTGTCTCCCTCTTTTTCCTTGTCCAGCTGTTTTGTTTTCACATGAGTATATGTCCTTGTCACTTTCCCATGTGTTTGTGTTATGTTGTGAGTTGTTTGTCACCTTTTGGACACCTTTCAGGGTGTTTTCTAGGTGTTTTACTGTGTTTGTGATTGCCTGCCATTGTTTCCTATGGGCTCGAGTTCGGTTCGTCGAACGTTCGACGAGCCGAACTCGAGCCAGACCCCCCGTTCGGCGAACCGCCTCGAGCCGAACCGGGACCGGTTCGCTCATCTCTAATCACAAGTCACTGATATATAATACAACTAAGCAGTAATATTTACATATATAATTATTTTCAGGTAGCAAAATTAACTTTAATAGACTTTTATAGGAAGAAAAAGATGTACTATAAATAAATACGTACAGCATTAAAGGGTTTTTCCCAAGAACAAAGTTAAAAATAAAGTTCATTTATTCATTAGATCTTGAAAAAATATTAAGTTCCACAATTTGATGTTTAAAAAATATGTTCCTGTGCTGAGATAATCTTATAAATGTGCCCCTGCTATGTACTGTGTAATGGTCGTGTCTGACCGGAAAGGGACATGGTCTGATAATACCACATCTACTGGGCTGGTGAGGAAGTAGGAAGGTATACAGACATTACAGAACAGGATCATAGCTGATTTTTTCTGTGAGGTTAAATATTTCCCTGCCTTTTTTAAAAAAAAATTCTTTTACCTAAATGAAAGAATAATTTGCGATCTCATGCTGTCCTGTCTGTATCCTTTTTTACTTTCCTGCCTACGAAATGTGGTGTGATCAGACCATGTTCCTGTACAGTCAGAGATGGTCATTACACAGTACATATAAAGGACACATTTATATGATTATCTCAGCACAGGAGCATTATTTTTTCATATTCAATTTTGGAACTTATTATTCCAAGATCTATTAATTACAATGAACTTTTTTCGTGCGCAAAACCCTTTAATTCATATTCAGTAGTCATATTCTATAACATCACAGATTCTGGAACACGAAGAGTAATATTTTGTAGGTTTACTTGCTAAAATGTTGCCTGCATGTTATGTTCATTATTAAATGCTGAAAACTCATTGAGATAAGATTGATTCTATCAACTGTAATGGTAGATTAATTTACAGCTGAGTGCTAAAGCACTTTATGATGATACATTTATCTGAAAGTCCATAATAATGTTTTCATAATTCACTCAAATGGACAAGATAAAAGCATTTTTGTCTCCTATTTTTTACTGCAACTACAGTAAAGAAAACTTAAAAAGGTACTTGTCAACTTACCAATCTTATTTCCTTTTCATGCTTTTGACTTTGTTCTCAATATTGTCAGAATTTCATATTATTTGACTGATCTGCTCCTCAGGGCCTTTTCATTTCATAAGATGATCTTTTCGTAAGTTGTACAAAATAGATACTTCCATTTTAGACCTTATAATATGTCTATAGTCTCTGTATTTAATGGTGTTTATATTGGATTTCAAAAAGTAAAATATATTACTATAAATATGTGATTATTACAGTTAAATTATAACATGGAAGTAACAAACTAAAACACAAAAATAACAATGTATAACATATAATGTATTTACTTTGTTTTGCTACTGAATGCTAAAAAGACACCTCGACAAATACAGTAAGTGTATGTCAGTGCACCTGTGTGTGTTCTTGATATGTTGAAGCATTATTTCCAAAAAACAATAGAACAATCTGATATAAGATAATTTAATATGGGATACACATCCATCATTTTGGCAGGCGGCGGATAAATATTTAAGTATATTGCCACAACATGTCAAGAATATCTTAATGTAAAATGCAAAGCTTATCTACTAAGTATATTTTTCACCTTTGGGACTTAACTGATATTTAATAGCAATCTTGATATGATGTAATATATTTGATAAGGTTTAAACAGCCTAATATTTTATCATGGAATCTATAATATATTCTGATTTATAAACTGTCAATATTTAAATGATGTTCTTTTGATAAAGTATATGAACAGTGTCTTAAAATTGTATAACACTGCATGTATTTGGAGCTAAAAGATGTTTTCTAGAAATCTTGGCGTGAACTGCTCTGCTGCTCCCTAATTCTTCTGATTGCAGGGATGTTGAGATATAGAACTGCACTGATTAAATGTTGAAGGCTTTCATTATGATTGAGTATCAAAAGTAATAGTTTACAAAAACTTTTTACTAAACTGTATAATAAAATATTAACCGCTTCAGGACCGCCGACGGTAGATAAACGTAAGCATCTGCCAGGCTTTGTGAAGAACTGACTTTTATCAATGGTCTGCATTCAGAAGGGGACCGTGACTCCCTTCATGCTGCCATCATCAGGTTTCCGGTGCAGAACAATAGTGCTGCCCGGAGACATCACCAGGATCTAAAGGGATTAGGTCCTGGTGATGTTAACCCTTTGTGATCGTCTATCTGCTGTGATCAATACTGATCACGGCACATAATAGTTTCAGAGGTACAGAGAGCTGCTTCTCTTACCTCTCTCGGGTCTCTTGTGTCAGATCACACAGGACCTTGGGTTGTTATGGCAACCGGAGGTCACATGACTCCAGGTCTGCCATCTATGGTAGCCTGTGAGATCCAGCTTGCAGCTGGATGTGAAAGTCAAATAAGGAATAACGTTTGGAACACCATTCTATGTCTGAACTGGGTGCAAGAACCTAAAAAAAAATCACTATGTGGAGAGAAGGTATGCACACCAGTGACTATGCAAGGGGAATATATGTAATAGCAGAAACTGCTGTGTGAATACTGACATGAAAAATCCAATAGCTATATGTAAGAATGAAAATGTGAAAAATGGAACCTGCATTACTGCCATGATATATGAATAAAGAGAAATTTAGCTATTGAATTGATCAATGCAATAGAGCCCCAACACTACACCAAAGTGCAGTCATATGAAAAAGTTTGGGCACCCCTATTAATGTTAACCTTTTTTCTTTATAACAATTTGGGTTTTGCAACAGCTATTTCAGTTTCATATATCTAATAACTTATGGACGGAGTAATATTCCTGGATTGAAATGAGGTTTATTGTACTAACAGAAAATGTGCAATCCACATGTAAACAAAATTTGACCGGTGCAAAAGTATGGGCACCTCAACATAAAAGTGACATTAATATTATGTAGATACTCCTTTTGCAAAAATAACAGCCTCTAGTCGCTTCCTGTAGCTTTTAATAAGTTCCTGGATCCTGGATGAAGGCATATTTGACCATTCCTGTTTACAAAACAATACCAGTTCAGTTAAGTTTGATGGTCGCCGAGCATGGACAGCCCGCTTCAAATCATCCCACAGATTTTCAATGATATTCAGGTCTGGGGACTGGGATGGCCATTTCAGAACATTGTAATTGTTCCTCTGCATGAATGCCTGAGTTTATTTGGAGCGGTGTTTTGGTTCATTGTCTTGCTGAAATATCCATCCCCTGCGTAACTTCAACTTCATCACTGATTCTTGTACATTATTGTCAATAATCTGCTGATACTGAGTTGAATCCATGCGACCCTCAACTTTAACAAGATTCCCGGTGCCGGCATTGGCTACACAGCCCCAAAGCATGATGGAACCTCCACCAAATTTGACTGTGGGTAGCAAGTGCTTTTCTTGGAATGCCGTGTTTTTTTTACCTCCATGCATAATGCCTTTTTGTATGACCAAACAACTCAATCTTTGTTTCATCAGTCCAGAGGACCTTCTTCCAAAATGTAACTGGCTTGTCCAAATGTGCTTTTGCATACCTCAGGCGACTCTGTTTGTGGCGTGCTTGCAGAAACGGCTTCTTTCGCATCACTCTCCCATAAAGCTTTTCCTTGTGCAACGTGCGCTGTATTGTTGACCGATGCACATTGACACCATCTGCAGCAAGATGAAGCTGCAGGTCTTTGGAGGTGGTCTGTGGATTGTCCTTGACTGTTGTCACCATTCTTCTTCTCTGCCTTTCTGATATTTTTTTGGCCTGCCACTTCTGGGCTTAACAAGAACTGTACCTGTGTTCTTCCATTTCCTTAGTATGTTCCTCACAGTGGAAACTGACAGTTTAAATCTCTGAGACAACTTTTTGTATCCTTCCCCTGAACAGCTTTGTTGAATAATCTTTGTTTTCAGATCAGTTGAGAGTTGTTTTGAGGAGCCCATGATGCCACTCTTCATCGGAGATTCAAATAGGAGAACAACTTGCAAGTGGCCACCTTAAATACCTTTTCTCATGATTGGATACACCTGCCTATGAAGTTCAAAGCTCAATGAGGTTACAAAACCAATTTAGTGCTTTAGTAAGTAAGTAAAAAGTAGTTAGGAGGGTTCAAATCAAGAAATTGATAAGGGTGCCCATACTTTTGCACTGGTCAAATTTTGTTTAAATGCGGATTGCACATTTACTGTTAGGGGAATACATGTAATAGCAGAAACTGCTGTGTGAATACTGACATGAAAAATCCAATAGCTATATGTAAGAATGAAAATGTGAAAAATGGAACCTGCATTACTGCCATGAACATATGAATAAAGAGAAATTTAGCTATTGAATTAATCAATGCAATAGAGCCCCAACACTACGCCAAATTATCTCGCTACGTTGGGGTCCTTAGCTAGTATGTGTCCTCTCATGCAGTTAAAAAACTTACCGTGTATGGGTACTTAGAATGGTGTTCCAAATGTTATTCCTTATTTGTTTGTAGTTTTTCGTTTGTGAACCCTTCCCACTCATACCTTTTGCCAATCTAGATAATGCGAATATATAGCCTGGGTCTCAGCTTCCCATACATGTCAGTTGTTTTTGCCATTTTGCTTTTGCACTGCAAAGCTGAGTTTTTGACTAAAGTTCTGCAACAAAAAAGGCACCTTTTTGAACTGCAAAGTGCGTTCAAGAAAACCAAATTCCCATAGACTTTGCTTGAAAAGCAGAACACATCCATTTTGGCATTAAACCCTGCAGTTGAAAAAGCAGCAAAAAAGCAGGTAAAAAGCAGGTAAAAAGCAAAGGGTATGCTTGCCCTTACCATGTATGGGAAGCTGATACCCAGGCTATATATGCGTATAATGTAGATTGGCAATAGGTGTGAGTGGTGAGGGTTCACAAACGAAAAACTACTAACAAATAAGGAATAACGTTTGGAACACCATTCTAAGTCTGAACTGGGTGCAAGAACCTAAAAAAAATCACTATATGGAGAGAAGGTCTGCACACTAGTGACTATGCAAGGGGAATATATGTAATAGCAGAAACTGCTGTGTGAATACTGACATGAAAAATCCAATAGCTATATGTAAGAATGAAAATGTGAAAAATGGAACCTGCATTACTGCCATGAACATATGAATAAAGAGAAATTTAGCTATTGAATTGATCAATGCAATAGAGCCCCAACACTACGCCAAAGTATTTCTCTACGTTGGCGTCCCTAGCTTGTGTGTGTCCTCTCATGCAGTTGAAAAACTTACCGTGTATGGGAAGCTGAGACCCAGGCTATATATGTGTATAATGTAAATTGGCAATAGGTGTGAGTGGGGAGGGATCACAAACAAAAAACTACTAACAAATAAGGAATAACATTTGGAACACCATTCTAAGTCTAAACTGGATGCAGGAACCTAAAAAAAATCACTATATGGAGAGAAGGTATGCATACCAGTGACTATGCAATACATAGGGAATACATGTAATAGCAGACACTTTTTTGTGTTATTTTTTTTTTTATCTTCATGGTTCAACGTTCTAAACTTCTGTGAATCCCCTGTGGGTTCAAAGGGATCACCAAACATCTAGATAAATTCCTTGAGGGGTTTAGTTTCCAAAATGGGTCACTTGTAGGGGAGCTCCACTGTTTAGGCATATTATGGGGTCCCGAAACATAACATGGTGTCCGCTAATGATTCCAGCCAATTTAACTTTCAAAAATTCAAATGGCACTCCTTCCCTTCCGTGCCCTGCCATGCACCCAAGCAGTAGACTTCCACCACATGTAAGGTATCTGCATGCTCAGGAGAAATTGCACAATACATTTTATGGTGCATTTTTTCCTGATACCTTTGGAAAAATGCAAAATATGAGGCTAAAATAACATTTTTGTGGGAAAAAGTAAAATTTTCATTTTTTCCTTCTACATTGCTTGGGTTCCTGTGAAGCACGTAAAGGATTAATAAACTTCTTGGATGTGGTTTTGAGCAGTGTGAGGGGTGCAGTTTTTGGAATGGTGTCACTTTTGGGTATTTTCTGTCATCTAGGCCTCTCAAAGTCCCTTCAGATTTGACGTGGTCCCTAAAAAAAAGGTTTTGTAAATTTTGGTGGAAAAAATGAGAAATTGCTGAAGAACTTTGACCCCTGCTAACTTCCTAACAAAAAGAAAAATATGTTTGAAAGATTACGCTGATGTAAAATAGACATGTGGGACATGTTATTCAGTAACTATTTTTTGTAGCATAACTTTCTGGTTTAATGTCATAAAAATTAAAATTTTCAAAATTGCAAAATTTTAAACATTTTCACCAAATTTCCGATATTTTTACAAATAAACGCAAAAGATATCATCCTAATTTTATACCTATTTTGAAGTACAATATGTCATGAAAAATCAATCTCAGAATCATCGGGATCCTTTTAAGCGTAAAGAGTTATAACCTGTCAAAATGACACTGGTCAGAAAAAAAACAATTAGCCCGGTCACGAAGGCAAAAACAGGCTCTGGTGCAAAAAGGTTAAACAACTGTTTAAGTCTCTGTTCATATTTCTGTACTTATTTCCATTTTTTTTGTTTTGTTATAGAACATGGTCAACTGCAATGCAATCATGAATTCCCTGCTGCATCCTATCAACATAGACTGGAGCAGCAACATAGAAGAGTCAATGGAGCAGGGGTGGATGAATAACTGGCATGATTTTTCAACTAACACAAGCTAAAAACATTCTCGAAAAAACACTTTGAGGGTACACTCACACTGTCGTATGTTCTCTCATGTGTGAGAATTGGCCCAATTAAGCAAAATACTTTTGACTCGAACTCTTCTCCGAGCGTGAGCTGAGTGTTTACTGTGATCTGATACCGACACATGCAAAAATCATATCACAGGTAGAAGATGGATAACTTTAAAGGGAAGGTGTTCTGTTTTTTAATTTTTGTACTAATAATAGTGATCATGGAATCAATTATTTTTAATACAAAATTAAATTCATTGTTTATTTAGTTTTTATTTAATTCTATTTTCACTGAAACACTGGGGGCTGCTGCATGTACTCGATTGGGCTTCTGCTCCTAGCAGCTCCTCACTGCTCTGTGGTGTGATCGCCAATGGGAGGAACAGACACCAGGCTGACAGGACAGGCTGTCGGGAGCATAGGTATGAGGTGAGTGCATGCGGCTCGAAGAGGTGATCGTGGCGTGAAATCTGTAGTGCAGTGCTGAGCTATGGCTGCAGATCACTCCTCCGTGCCGCATGTCACCTCGGACCTCCAATCTCAGCGGGCAGGTACTCTTGTTAGCCTTGTGTGTCGGCAGTTCCTCTTCTCAGTGCTCAGAAAACAGTGTATGGGGCATAGAATAGAGTGGGATGGAGTGGCACAGTACAAGTGGCAAGATTGCTAAGATTTGCTAAGTGGCAAGATTGCTTTTCAATTACAGATTGCTTTCAGCAGGTGTCATGGCTTTCATTATCTTTCAGCACCTCTCTTTTTTCATGTGCTCAATTACTTCTCATTATTACTCAAGACTAGAGATGAGCCAACCCTCTAGAGTTGGTGTTCGGTTCGTCGAACGGTGCCCCGTTTGACGAGCCGTTCGACGATCCTCTTGAACCCCATTGAAAACAATGGGAGGCAATCACAAACACAAACACATTATAAATGTACAGATAAAGTTAATAAACATTGCCATAACACTTACCGGTGTCCGCGATGCGTCCTGCACTCTGTCTCCTGTCAATTTTCCTCCCAATAATCGCTGCATCCTCCCGGTAAGCAGCACTGATGATAGGACCTATCGTGACGTCAAAATAGCATGTGACCAGTCACGTGTGTATTATCTCATTGGCTACAGACTGGTAACATGGCTAGACATCATGTCCTGTCCTAGGTCCTGTCAGTGCATCTCTCCAGTACGCGGTGATCGTTTGTGTATCTCCGTGTTCCGGTGACATGCTAAATAAGCATAAGTAAAAAAAGATGGGCTTCCCTGTATTTTGATTGCCTGACATGACAGTGCTGTAAAAATAAATCATTAAAAAAAATGACGTAGTGCCCCACGGTATGTTTTATTCTCAGCGCAGTTAAAGCAGACAGCTACTGCCACCCCCATTTGCCTGGCATTACCTTGGCTGACAATCAAAATACAGGGAAGCCCATTAATTTTTTTTATTTAAAAAAATAGTTAAAAAAAAATGACGTGGGGTCCCTCCATTTTTGATAGCCAGCTAGGGTAAAGCAGACTGCTGTAGCCTGAAAACTACAGCTGGCAGCTTTACCATGGTTGGGGATCTAATGTGGAGGTCACCATTTATTTTATAAATAATAATAATTACAAAAAAAAGTAGGGTCCCCCCCAAATTGGATCACCAGCCAAGGTAAAGCGAACAGCTGTGGTCTGGTATTCTCAGAGTGGGAAGGTCCATAGTTCTTGGCACTTCACAGCCTAAAAGTAGCAGGTCGCAGGCGCCCCAGAAGTGGCGCATCCACTAGACACTAGATGCGCCAATCCTGGCGCTTCACCTCAGCTCATCCCATGCCCTGGTGTAGGGGCAAACGGGATAATAAATGGGGTTGATACTAGCTGTAAGGACACCTGACATCAAGCCCAGCAGTTTGTGATGTTATGGCATCTATCAGATACCCGACATCACAAACTGTCAGTACTAACAAAAAAAATAGACAAAAAAATGTATGTCAGAAAACACTCCCCAAAACATTCCCTCTTTCACTAATTTATTGTAAGGAAAAAAAAAATAAGGGGGTCCCACGACGACTTTGGACCATCTAGAATATGGGGGGGGACATGCTCAGGGAACATATCCCCCATTTTCTATGCGTGCAGACCTCCATGTCAGGAATGTGGGTGCAATGAATCTGCACCCACTCTCCCCGGGTCTACAGCAGCAGAGTCCATGTCGTAAGTGTTGCTACCAAAGCTGCAATGCCCTGCTCATGAGGTAAGGGCATGCCTAATCAGGAGAACTATTCTACATTTCTAAATATTGGTATTTGCTGATATTATTGCTATTCCACCTACTATATATTGGGGATAGTATCTTGGAGATAGAATACCCCTTTGAGTCCAATTATCCAGCTGAATGAATACTAAACAACAGAGCTCGCTATTTAGACATGTTTTCTTGTGGCGTATAACGGACTCTCATGTTTGGTAGTCGTTCAGCAGGGCAACTATAAAATCAAATACCTCCATTTGGAAATATAGTATAGCTCTCCTTTTCAACTATGTTCCTTATCTCATGAGCAGGGCATTGCAGTTGCTTACAGATCCATGGTTACCGCCACTCACTGTGTCTGAGCACAGGAAGTTGAGTTGACAGCCGCTCTGTGCATGCGACAGCGTCTATTGTGAGGGAGGGGACCGTGGGGGATTAACGCTGCACAGGTACCGTGGGATACCGGGGAACACCGGTGTGGTTATAGGGGGTGACCTGAGTGATCTTGGATTTCCGCGGGGGGGTCGGGGGGGCACAATGGCGACACTGGGGGACTGGAGGGGACCGGGGAGGAGATTTATCTCCCATCTGAAATGTTTGTTCATGCCAGATGGGAGATAAATAATTTTTTACCGGCACTGTCATTTTCTGTAACGTGATCATCGGTATACGGTGTATACCTGTGATCACGTGAGCGGGGACCGGAAAAAATGGCCTGAATCATGATCTCCAGGGTCTCAGCTACCCCTGAAACCCCGGAGATTTTCTGACGCTGGGGGGGCGCTATTCACTTATTTCTGCCTGCTGTTTATAAACAGCAGATCAGAATAATGCTACATTCACACGAGCGATCCATTTTTGCGGTCCTCAAAAAACATTCAGTTTTTTTCACGGGTGCATCCGTGTGGCATCTGTTTTCGTTCCGTATATGGTCTGTATGTCATCAGTTTGTCATCCGTGTGCCTTCCGTTTTTTTGCGTACTGCAAAAAAACTGAAGGAGGGAAAATACATAAATTTACCCAGGATCCATAGCTTCAACCTACATGAGGCGGTCACATGTTCACTCCAGTGCCATTTTCTACTGCTTTTCACAGCGTAGAGCACTCTGGGGATTTTTCTGTGCTTGTACACTTCATATCAGTCTTTTCTGTCATTAAAATAGCAAAAAGACTTATCATGTCCCACTCTCCTGCATTTTGTAATTTTGCACCCTTTGATGCCTATCATGTGTCACTAAGGGGTGCTTAGCCTTGTATTTAGCCAAAAAAATAAATAAATTTAAAAAAAAAATGACGTAGGGTTCCCCCTATTTTTGATAGCCAGCTAGGGTAAAGCAGATGGCTGCAGCCTGCAGACCACAGCTGGCAGCTTCACTTGGCTGGTAATCCAATACTGAGGGCACCCCACGCTGTTATTTTAAATTAAATAAATAATTTAAGAAAAAAAACACGTGGTGGTCCTCCAAAATTGGATCACCAGCCAAGGTAAAGCGGACAGCTGGGGTCTGGTATTCTCAGATTAGGGAGGTCCATGGTTCTTGGACTCTCCCCAGCCTAAAAATAGCAGGCCGCAGCCGCCCCAGAAGTGGCGTATCCATTAGATGCGCCAATCCTGCTGCTTCACTCCAGCTTATCCCGTTGCTCTGGTGCGGTGGCAAACGGGGTAATATATGGGGTTAATACCAGATGTGTAATGTCACCTAGCATCAAGCCCTGGGGTTTGTGAGGTCAGGCGTCTATCAGATACCCGATATCACCAACCCAGTCAGTAATAAAAAAAAAGATAGATGACAAACACATTTTTATTTGAAAAAAACACTCCCCAAAATATTCCCTCTTTCACCAATTTATTAGAAAGAAAAACAAATCCAGGTCTGCTGTAATCTAAGGGGTTCCCATGACGATCCATACCATGGTCAATGTTCCATTCAATGAAGAACAGAATGTTCCCCATTGGCTGGGCGAGCAATGCAGTGACCTGAGCTAACATCAATAGGTCAGCCCAGGTCAATGCAGGGCATGAAAAGTGCTGCTGTCAGGAGCGAGGTGCATTACCTGTGGTGACGATCTCCTGCACTGCTGATAGAAGAGCTGTCACTGACTTCAATGACCGCCGCCTTCACAGCCAAGTATCGCAAGAGCCTGTGACATCACTGCTAGTCACAGTCTCGGGTCGGCAGCGAGAGGAGGGGATGTGACAAGCGGCGGCTATGGAGGACAGTGACAGCTCTGAGGTCGGGAGGGCAGGACTTCATTACCGCAGGTAAGCCGAGCGGCGTAATGTGTGCGGAGTGCGAGGTGGGTGGAGCCGAGTGGGGTAATGTGTGTGGAGTGTGAGGTGGGTGGAGCCAAGTGGGTTAATGTGTGCAGAGTGTGAGGTGGGTGGAGCTAAGCGGGGTAATGTGTGCGGAGTGCGAGGTGGGTGGAGCCGAGCGGGGCCATGTGTGCGGAGTGCGAGGTGGGTGGAGCCTAGTGGCGCAATGTGTGCAGGCGGCGGAGTGCGAGGTGAGTGGAGCCTAGCGGGACCATGTGGCGCTGAGGACGTCAGTGCCGGGGACTGCATGGCTGGGGACAGGTGAGTGTGTGTGTGTGTACATGCCGCTTTGCTTGGATACCCGATATTTACTTTGGTTACCAGCTTATGCAGGCTGCCAGCGATGGCTCCCTGCACACTGTAGCTGTAAAAAACCCTGCTTTTGGTGATCGAACCATTCTCAAACGTAACTCGAACTGTCAAGCTTTTAGCAAAAAGCTCGAGTTCGAGTTCGATCTTGAGCACCCCCCCAAAATCACTCGAACATGAAATTGGCGAACCTCGAACCTCGAGCATCGCTCAACTCTACTCAAGACTACGTTTGATCCATTTTCCTGCATGGTTTGAATGAGTTATTAACATTTGGTGAAAAATTTATGTCAATAATATCCTTAGAAAATAGTTGACATGTTCAATACTTATTTTACACACTGTATACCAAAAAGGCGCCTACTATGGGTGACATATAATAGGATGAAAGACATATATTCAAGGAAGGGGCCAAAGATGGGTGATCGATTATATAGTACCAGTATGAGGGACATACAGTTGAAACCAGAAGTTTACATACTATCTAAAAAGACACATGATTACCGTTTTAGGTCAATTAGGATTACCAAAATTATTTACATTTGGGAAATGCTGGAATAATGAGAGAGAGAATGTTTTTAGGCATTTTTATTATTTTCTGC
This sequence comes from Anomaloglossus baeobatrachus, assembly GCF_048569485.1. Lineage (NCBI taxonomy): Eukaryota > Metazoa > Chordata > Amphibia > Anura > Aromobatidae > Anomaloglossus > Anomaloglossus baeobatrachus. The sequence continues at coordinate 273,734,062 of NC_134358.1, forward strand.
AAAGTTAAAAGTTTTCAACAAAGCCTCCTCATTTCAGGGGCTCAAAAGTAATTGGACAAATTTACTTGCCCATAAATAAAATGTTTATTTTTAATTCTTCATAGAGAATCCTTTACAGGCAATGACTGCCTGAAGTCTGGAAGTCATGGACGTCACCAAATGCTGGGTCTCTTCCTTTGTAAAGCTATTTCAGGCCTTTACTGTAGCTGACTTAAGTTGTTGCTTTTTTGTGGGTCTTTCTCCCTTAAGCCCGCTTTACACGCTACAATATATCTTACGATGTGTCGGCGGGGTCACATCGTAAGTGACGCACATCCGGCATCGTAAAGTACATTGTAGTGTGTGACAGGTACGTGCGATTGCGATTGAACGTTAAAACGTTCATCGCATACACGTCATTGAATCCTGATGAATTTCATGTCGGGTTGTTCAATGTTCCCGAGGCAGCACACATCGCAGTGTGTGACACCCCGGGAACATTGAACAGATCTTACCTGCCTCCCGCGGCTCCAGCCAGCAATGTGGAAGGAAGGAGGTGGGCAGGATGTTTACGTCCCGCTCATCTCCGCCCCTCCACTTTTATTGGCCTGCTGCCGTGTGACGTTGATGTGATGCCGAACGTCCCTCCCACTCCAGGAAGTGGACGTTCGCCGCCCACATCGAGGTCGTATGGATGGGTAAGTACGTGTGATGGGGGTTAATCGTTTGTGCGCCACGTTCAACAAATTGAACGTGCCACACATATGATTGGGGCGTTGCAAATCCCATACGATATCGTATGAGAAATTGCAACTTGTAAAGCAGGCTTTAGGTTTTCTGTTAAGTATGTGAAATACATGTTCGATGGGGTTGAGATCTGGTGATTGACTCAGCCATTGAAAAATATTCCACTTCTTTGCCTTAAAATCTCCTGGGTTGCTTTTGCAGTATATTTTAGGTCATTGTCCATCTCTTCTGTGAAGTGTCATCCAATCAACCTTGCTGCATTTGGTTGAGGTTCGCAGAAAGTGTAGCCTGTACACTTCAGATTTCATCTGCTTGCTTCTATCTTCAGTCACATCATGAATAAACACTAGTGACACAGTACCATTGAAAGCAATGCATGCCGATTCCATCACACTTCCTCTACCATGTTGTACAGAGGATGTGGTGTGATTTGGATCATGAGCCATTCCAAGCCGTCTGCATACTTTTTGATTCCCATCATTCTGGTACTGATTGATCTTAATTTCATCTGTCCATAGAATGCTTTTCCAGAACTGGGCTGGCTTCTTTAGATGCTTTTTGACAAAATCTAATCTGGACTTTCTATTTTTAAGGCTGACTAATGGTTGCACCTTGTGGTGAACCCTCTGTACTTGCACTCAGGAAGTCTTCTCTTTATGTTAGACCTAGATTCTGAAACACCTACTTTCTTGAGAGTGTTTTTTATTTGTGTGGATGTTGTAAAGGAGTTTTCCTTCACTAAGGCAAGGATTCTGTGATTATCCACCACTGCACACTAGTGATTTGCATAGAGCACTGTTCACACTAGCAGACGCACAGTGACAAACCCGCAGCCTATTAGGTGACGCCCATACTATTAGATCAGGCGGGCTGCCAAGCTGTACCCCCACTGTGCGCTACATAGGGACAGAAACTCTGATAGCAAGGCCTAACAAAAAGGGGCCTGGCTGGCTTGCATGCTTGTAGGTCCCTACACTATATATAATAAATAAAAGCAAAAAAGAATATCATTACTTACAGCAAGATGAAATTGCAGCTGTGTATTGCTCAGGCCAAAAGACAGGATTCGGCCAGGCCTTTTGGAGTAGTAGTAGTCTTTAACAAGAAACCTCCTAAATATTTTTTTTGTACAGGTTACAGCCAGGCCCCCTTTAGTTAGGCCTTGCTATCAGAGTTTCTGTCCCTATGTAGCATGCAGTGGGGGTACTGCTTGGCAGCCCGCCTGATCTAATAGTATGGGCGTCACCTAATAGGCTGTGGGTTTGTGACTGTGCGTCTGCTAGTGTGAACAGTGCTCTATGCAAGCCACCAGTGTGCAGTTTTACCATCCAGCAATCACCTCCTCCATATTTGGAAGTGAGTGTGGTTTGCTCCTCCTGCACCTGTGATGCCTCCACCTAGTGGGGGTTTAGCTGTATCCTGCTGGAGGAGTGGTCTTTTGGCCTAAGCAATATACAGCTGCAATTTCCTCTCGCTGTAATTAATGATATTCTTTTTTGATTTTATATATCATAACTGTATATTGAAAATGTTTTGGTAAACAGGTAAAATGCCAAAATTTGTGTACTGTCCAAATATTTCTTGACCTAACTGTATATACCAAAATGGGTGAAAGAACTGGGGTCATATGTACCATGATGAAGAACATACAGTGTATACCATAAAGGGTCCCAAAATGGGGAACACATATACCTGGTTAGTGGCATATATAGCAGAAAGGGAGGCATATATACTTATATACTATGATGGGGCCCAGGATGGGAGACATTATACCAGGATAGGGAAGAGTTCTGCCCAGCGCAAGAAGGAGAGATGCGTCAGTAAATTTCCAGGTGCTTTATTCTGCTTGGTTTCCAATAAAAACGGTCATATAAACATATGAACAGTCAAGACATAGTCCTCCATGGATAATGACACAACAGCGACGCGTTTCGGCTACAGGAGTGTAGCCTTTGTCAAGTGGCTTTACTATGTGAACTGAGTCCTCTTTATACCCATACATGGGAAAGTTCTCCAAACAAACAGGTGTAGATTCTTGCTGAAATCCTCAGAGTTAACCCATGATCCACTGGCTCCAGTTGTATCACAGCACATTACAGGTACATGGGTTCAAATACAATATAAAGAAAACAAGAGATATGCATATTATATAACAGTACTCTCATAACAAAAGACACTACTTGAGAGTTATATCATAATATTCATATAATAAAGGTTACATGAAAAATACATGAATATATAACAATCAGAGTGGTATGAATCATTACCAAAGAGAGTGTATCACAATACAGATGCATTATTCTAATTGCCCTGTTCCTTAAAAATGATGGAATAGCATATGTGATAAAAATTCGATACCCAACGAACAATGCACAAAAACAATTGAATCCAGAGAAAAAAAAAAAAGAGAAAATTTTAATGGGTTTATAAACCTTTACTATATCTCCGGAGCTGAAACTACTATTGTATAACAATTCTCTCGTATCAACAGACACTGCTTGAATGTTACATTATAATATTCCCATGATATAAATTACCTAGAAGATATATGCAAATGTGTAACAATCAGAGTGATGTGAACTATTGCCAAAGAGAGTATGTCACAATATGGATACATTATTATAATTGCCCTATTCACAGATATGATAGAATAACATATATAATAGATATCCCATATCCAACAGTCAATGCACTAGTACAAGTAAAAAAACCCCTCATAAATATTTTTTTTGTACAGGTTACAGCCAGGCCCCCTTTAGTTAGGCCTTGCTATCAGAGTTTCTGTCCCTATGTAGCATGCAGTGGGGGTACTGCTTGGCAGCCCGCCTGATCTAATAGTATGGGCGTCACCTAATAGGCTGTGGGTTTGTGACTGTGCGTCTGCTAGTGTGAACAGTGCTCTATGCAAGCCACCAGTGTGCAGTTTTACCATCCAGCAATCACCTCCTCCATATTTGGAAGCGAGTGTGGTTTGTTCCTCCTGCACCTGTGATGCCTCCACCTAGTGGGGGTTTAGCTGTATCCTGCTGGAGGAGTGGTCTTTTGGCCTAAGCAATATACAGCTGCAATTTCCTCTCGCTGTAAGTAATGATATTCTTTTTTGATTTTATATATCATAACTGTATATTGAAAATGTTTTGGTAAACAGGTAAAATGCCAAAATTTGTGTACTGTCCAAATATTTCTTGACCTAACTGTATATACCAAGATGGGTGAAAGAACTGGGGTCATATGTACCATGATGAAGAACATACAGTGTATACCATAAAGGGTCCCAAAATGGGGAACACATATACCTGGCTAGTGGCATATACAGCAGAAAGGGAGGCATATATACTTATATAGTATGATGGGGCCCAGGATGGGAGACATTATACCAGGATAGGGGACTTATATACTAGGATGGGGCCAAAGATGGGAACATATAAATCTGGCATGGCTGCAGGATGAGGGACATTAGTGCAGATTGGAGACTTTGATACATATTGAAGGGGGCAGGGGGGGCAACACATATGTCTTAATTAGATTTATGGTCCCCGGATGGGGGGCATATATACCAGGATGGTGTACATATGTACCTTCAAAGAAGCCAAGGATTGGAGACATAAATGTGGCACCCCAGGGTTCAGTTGCCACAAATATACCTGTACCTGGGCAGGGAAGGATCTCCACATCAGGTAATCCCACATACAACATTTCCACTCCAAGCTTGGAGGGGGAGCTCTACAAGTCGAGTTCAGGTGAGGTCCCCTTTAAAGCCAGGTTTGGAGGCGGAGTCAGAGAGACAGTTGACAGTTGGAGAAAAGGAGACTGTGCGAGCAGAGAGTGAGGGAAGACATCAAAATGGAGAGGGCAGTGCTTAGCCCGCACAAGTAACTGTGTGACCGCCTGAGGGATCAAGAGTGAGGCAAAAGAGGAGAGATCGGGGAGGTGGAGCCTGACCGGTTCATCCCCAAGGAACAGCGCTGATTATCAGACACCGGCATCTGAGATTGTGAGGGATCTAATCTGCCCAGCAATAAAGACCGGGGGCCAGGGAGACTGCAGATCTTCTGGCCGCAGCAGCACCTGAAGGCAAAGCCGCTACACAGAGCTTAGGGACCGCAGTGAGTACAGCAGTGCCCCTTAGAGAAGCTCCCGCCGCCTGCCATACAGGTGAAGACAGTGAGAGAGGGACAAGGTATAGCTACAGGCAGCCTAGTACCAAGGAGAAACAGCGCAGAAGGGAGGCCTCACAACTCACCTGGTGCAGAGATCCTGAACTGTTCCCAGATTAACCAAAAACTGTATCATCAGAAACTGAACCCATTTTTAATAACACCTGCAAGTAAAATCTGGTCAGAGATAATGAATTGGTGTGACGCACTTTATTTCTTTCATCTGAGGAGCCATAGGCTGCTGCACTAAAGTGACAGTTGAAAAGGCTGTGACGAAAAACCGCCATATCTGTGTACTACTAAAACTGCCCTGGGTACCCCGCTTCACCTACGGGAAGCGTAAACAACTGGCTGCCTAACCATCACCCCAGAGGTCTGACCTGCAGCCCCAGTAACCATACTGGAACCGTAGGTGGCGTCACAAAATACTTTTATTTATTTATTTATTTACTTATTTTTTTATTTTATTTTTTTTTAATTTTTAATATTTATTGACTTTCAGCGACCACCAGGGCCACGGAACCGGGCACAGGCCCCCGTGACATAATCCCATTAACCAACACCCGGAACCGAGTACCCCACGGCCCTGGGGCGGGTCATATATACCTGGAAAGCACCCTGGATGATGGGCATATATGCCGGGAAGGTGAGAGTATGGGGTACATACATATCAGCAAAGGGCCCAGGATGGTTGATCATATATTACAGAATTTTGGACATATGTACCTGGAATGTAGTACAGAATGGGGGATAATGGTACATAATGAAACGTTCATTTTATTTAGAATGCTACAAGGGCAATACATCTGACTGTCAGGCAAAAGGAGCTGGTCCTAATTTTTCACGGGGACCTATAGGACTCCAGTTATGCCACTGTCTGTACCCCTTCCTTCTTTGCCCTTATCTAAATATTATACATAATTTTAAATATAGAAATACAGTTTGATGACAAACTAAAGCAGAATTTATGAAAAAAAATAAGAACAATTAGAAAGCAGGCAAGATGAAGACAAAAATTGAGATGCATTCCGACAAGAAGCAAATTGTTTGACAATGATATCTGTTAGACTTTGATTACATGTACTTATTATTGGTTCCATAACTTCTTTAGAAAAGTAGTAGGTTGAAATGGGTTAATTATATTTGTATAAATACAGTCTACATATAGTAAGTAATGGGTCAATGCATAGAATATTATAGAAAAGAAATAATTGCAACTTTGCATTCATGGAATGACGTATACATTATACTACTTTGCTATTACCTTAGTTGTATTGTTGTCAAGCTGCAGTGTTTCAATCAGCATTGTGATTGCTTCCATTAATTTTCTATTTAGTTATGCATAATAATAGTTGTATGGGTATAGAAGTAGTTTCATATAACTCCTTGTCTATTAAACTTATAACTGGACATTAATTTTAAAATGTATTAAAGCAATACAATAAATCATTTAATATGAAAAAAACCCTGTATATATAACAACTTTGTTTTAACCCCTTGAAGACTGCAACAATTTTTATTCTTACATTCTCTTTTTTTTCTCTTCTTCCAGGAGCCATAATGAAATTCCCAAATGATGGATTGTTGCTTGGCGGGACATGTTGTAGATTTGATTGCTATTGTCCAATTTACTATATAATGTATAAAAAATTATTTAAAAAATCCCAGGTAGAGTAAAATGGTAATATAAAAAAAAACCCTCTGCAATTCCGCAGATCTGATATTATTTTAGTTCGCTTTTTAAGTGTTTATTTGACCTGGCAATATAATTCTCCAGGTCTGCCTGCTTACTGTAATACCAAGCACAAACAGGTTTTTTTTGCTATTTTAGGCCCCCTTCACACGTCAGTGATTTTGGTGTGTATGTAACCATTGTTATACGCACCGGAATCACTGACATATGCAGATCCATTAAATTCAATGGGTCTGCACCTACATCAATGATTTATCACAGCCCGTGTGTCCGTGCGGTGCACATGCCTGTCCTTGTGTTCTGCATGGAGAAAAGTCTGTTATTCTCCACCACCACTGACGTCACATGGACCACACAGTGGTGTGATCTATGTGACACATACCAGAAAAAACACGTTCTGTGAAATAAAATGCTCTTCTATACTCACCTGTCTCCAGCATCTTTGGTGCTGCTGTCTCCTGCTACAGAGCCCCCTCATTATGCTCAATGCATAGTCACTACACCACAGACCCGGAAGTAAGGGGCACTTTGCACACTGCGACATCGCAGGTGCGATGTCGGTGGGGTCAAATTGAAAATGACGCACTTCCGGCATCGCATGCGACATCGCAGTGTGTAAAGGCTGGATGATACGATTAACGAGCGCAAAAGCGTCGTAATCGTATCATCGGTGCAGCGTCGGCGTAATCCATGATTACGCTGACGCAATGGTCCGATGTTGTTCCTCGCTCCTGCGGCAGCACACATCGCTGTGTGTGAAGTCACAGGAGCGAGGAACGTCTCCTACCGGCCTCACTGCGGCTTCCGTAGGATATGCGGAAGGAAGGAGGTGGGCAGGATGTTTACATCCTGCTCATCTCCGCCCCTCCGCTCTGATTGGCCGCCTGCCGTGTGACGTCGCAGTGACGCCGCACGACCCGCCCCCTTAACAAGGAGGCGGGTCGCCGGCCACAGGGACGTCGCACGGCAGGTGAGTGTGTGTGTGAAACTGGCGTAGCGATAACTTTCGCTACGCCAGCTATCACCACATATCACTGCTGCGACGGGGGCGGGCACTATCGCACTCGGCATCGCAGCATCGGCCTGCGATGTCGTAGTGTGCAAAGCCCGCCTAAGTGTGACCGCAGATCTGGAGACATCAGCACTATGGACAGCAGCAGCATGGACAAGTGAGTATAAAGTGTTTGCTCTCCATGTGCTATTACGAAAAGCATACAAAGAACACACATGTGCTAAAATCATGGCAAATGTAGGGCCATACACATCTTCAACACATCAGTGAAAAACGTGTGTGTTTTTCACCGACATGGGACTACACTGAAGATATAACACTTTGATACAATGTAAAGTAGTCAGTGTGCAGATTGTATAACAGTGTAAATTTGGTGTGCAATTTAAGTAACTCTAAACTGTTGCCAACCAAATCGAGTACAACCCTAAGTGAAAATGGAAATTGTGGTCAATTAGCCATTTTGCCTCCCTGCTGTCATGTGACTTATGAGTGTTAAAAGGTCTCAAGTATGAATGCGTTAAATTTGCTGTTATCGCTTACCAAATCTTTCATGTTAGTCCCTGGAAGTTCAACAGGTCACCTTATAGCAAAGAATTCTCTGAGGATCTGATGAAAACAATTGTTGCTTTCCATAAAGATGGCCTAGGCTATGAGAAGATTGCAAACACTTTGAAACTGAGCTGCAGCATGGTGGCCAAGACCAAGCACTGGTTTAACAAAATATGTTCCTCTCATAACAGCCCTTGTCGTAGTCGACCAAAGAAGTTGAGTGCACATGCTCAACATCATATTAAGAGATTGTCTTTTCAAATAGACACATCACTCATGTGATCATGCCAGCATTACTGCAGAGGTTAAATGGAGGGGTGGTCAGCCTGTCAGTGCTGAAAATTGTATCAAATTGGACTGCAGAAAGAAGCCTCTTCTAAAGATGATGTACAAGTAAGTCCTCAAACAGTTTGTTGAAGACAAGAAGACACACACAGACAAGTGTGTGTCTGTGTGTGTGTGTGTGTGTGTGTGTGTGTGTGTGTGTGTGTGTTGAAAACCAGGTTAGGAGTAAAAAGACAAATGTTTTTTGCCTACATTCAAGCATGGTGGAGGGAGTGTAATGGTTTGTGGCTGCAAGAGTGCCGCCGTCTGTAGTGAGCTACAGTTCATTGAGGGAACAATGAATGCCAACATGTATTGTTACATACTAACAATTAAGCAGTCAAATCCCTATTCCCTAATACATGTGGTAGCATTGCAACCGACAATGATGAAGTTCCCATATCTTCCCCCCCAGTACTTAAAGTATTGCAACTGAGCTGCTAGGCAGTACAGAAATGAGTCAGGAACTGCCAACCCCCTACTAGCTTTAGATTTTTGCAGTGTCTGCAATTTGATCCATGCAATTCCCTTTATCCAGATTAGCTCTCTGAAAATACTGTTACTCCTGTAAAGTAAGCATTTAGGGAGCCATATTGATGTATTGTGTAACAAGTAGATGGTTTGTGGCATAAGAATCCTTTTTGTCAGATTGGCGCTCCCAATTACTGAAACAGGAGTTTGCACCAGGAACTTATTTAGGCGTGGGGTGATATTTATTTTATCATACTTTGTTGCCTGCTCATTTATCCAAATGCCCAAGTATCCAGCGGTGGATGCAGCGGTGGCCGCGGGTAACCTCAGTGACAGCTCAGCTGATCGCGCTACTCACCGCTGCTCCTCTCACCTCCACGCAGCAACTGAGGTGAGTAGCGCGATCAGCTGAGCTGTCACTGAGGTTACCCGCGGCCACCGCTGCATCCACCGCTGGATCCAGTGACAGCGGGTAACCTCAGTGACAGCTCAGCCGATCGCGCGGCTGTCTTCATTTGCTGTGTGGAGGTGACCGGAGCGGCTGTGTCTGCTGCAGCTCTGGTCACCTCCATGCAGCAGCGCTGGATGCGATGCTGGACCATTCTGGAGTATGCTGGACATGGAGGGCTTTTTGGGGTTGATTAAAGTGGTTAACCAGGGTATATGTTTGTGTTTTTTATTTCTAATTATAGGATTTTTTCGGGCGTGTGTGTGTTTATTTACTGTAATTTACAGATTAATCATGGAAGGTGTCTCATAGACGCCTGACATGATTAATCTAGGACTTATTGGCAGCTATGGGCTGCCAATAACTCCTTATTACCCCGATTTGCCAACGCACCAGGGCAAATCGGGAAGAGCCGGGTACAGTCCCAGAACTGTCGCATATAATGTATGCGGCAATTCTGGGCGGCTGTTGGCTGATATTGTTAGGCTGGGGGGCTCCCCATAACGTGGAGCTCCCCATTCTGAGAATACCAGCCTTCAGCCGTATGGCTTTATCTGGCTCGTTTTAAAATTGGGGGGGACCGCACGCCGTTTTTTTTAATTATTTAATTATTTATTTCACTGCACAGTATAGACACGCCCACCGGCTGCTGTGATTGGGTGCAGTGTGACACCTGTCACTCAGCGTGGGGGCGTGTCTCACTGTAACCAATCATAGGCGCCGGTGGGCGGGGAAAGCAGGGAATACGAGATTGTTTAATGGGCGGCCGGCTTTTTCAAAACAGTAAAAGCCGCCGGAGCAGTGTGAATGCCGTGCAGAGCCGGGCCGGGGATCGGAGATCGGTGAGTATGAGAGAGGGGGTAAGAGGGATAGACTGACATGGACAGAGAGAGAGGGATAGAGATAGTGACAGACTGACAGAGATTAGTGAATGACAGACATTGTGAGGCGCTTCAGAACGCAGCTTTTCAGCTGTGCTCTGAAGCAGACCTTTTTTAAGCCGCGGTGTAGAGCGCACACCTGCGCACATAGCCTCAGACATCAAAATCGTATGAGGGATGTCACACGTTTCAATTGACTAGGTTCATACAACAAAACGTCCAATGTATGAGGAATAAACGACGTGTATGCGATCACCGTATTTTCGTTCAATCTTGATTGCACGTAGGTGTCACACGCAAATACGTCACGAACGATGCAGGATGTGCATCACTTACAACTTGACCCCGACGACGGATTGAAAGATTTATTGAAGCGTGTAAAGCAGGCATAAAATGATCATCTTCCGAGGGTAATTTAAAGATTAAATTTAAATAAAATTGTCAAATATATATAGCCGTGACTTGTTTGACATGAAACCCATTTGATCTGGGAGTATAATCACCTTAGATAATCGATTAGCTAAGGCCTTTGCAAATATTTTAATATCAATAGGCAATAGAGAGATTGGACGATAGGATTTCAGGAGACTGGGTTCTTTATCCTGTTTAAGGATCACTACTATTGTTGCCTCGTTCATGGAGGGTAGAAGTCTCCCATCTGCAAAAGCAGTATTAACTACCACCAGCAGCTGGGGCAGTAAAATGCGTCCGTAAATTTTAAAGATCTCAGTCGGCAGGCCATCTGTGCCCGGGGATTCATTATTAGACATTGTGGCTAAGGCTAGCTCCAGTTCTTCTTGACTAAGCAGTACATCTAATGTTTGGGAATTCTCATAAGAAAGAATTGGCATAGTTGCTTGCCTTAAAAAGGATTGTAAATCCTCTAAAGAGGGGGATATTTAAGAACAATACAACTTCCCAAAAAATTCCCTAAACACTGCCAGGACCTCACTGTTTGACTGTGGCAAAGTATCATCTTTCTTCCTCATTTGTGAAGGAAAAGATGAACCCTGTTGGGCCCTGGATGCTATTGTGAGAAGGTTACCCGCCTTTTCTCCCTAATTTTGTTTGTTTTTTTATAAAGAACAACCTGTCACTGGCTTTTCTGTTGAGAAAGTTGTTGCTGTGCATGTTCTAAAGTTGTTTTAGTCCTATTCAATGGGTTAAGAATATAGTGATTCAGCATCCTGCACCTCTCCTCTCAATGTCCGTTCAAATGCCCTGGATGAATTTTTTATACCATTTACCTACTTAATTAGGAGACCTCTAAGAAATGCCTTCATTGTATCCCACACAATAGCCACCGTGGATGACACTTTACTGGTACGAAAAAATTCCCCCAACAATTTAGGGATTTTACTGTCTTAGAGAATAAAGAGAGAAAAAATGGCTTGAATCTCCAAGGAATAACTGAACAGAGTCGTAGTGGAGCATGGTCTGAAACATTGCACGTTAAGTATTCTACCAAGTGTATTCTCCTAGCCATCTGCACATTCCCAAGAGCTAAATCTTTACTTGAAAGACAGCCAAAAGAAGTATAAAAACAACATTATACTCTCTGGTCCAGGTTGTGGAATCTGCAAAGATCTAACAGGTCAACTTCAGACGGTAACTTCCCAAATGGAGTAACTCTACCTCCCTCCCCTCTACCTTTCTGTCGCAATCTATCTACATTCTCGTCATTCGTATTATTAAAAATCTCCAAGGATCAAAAGGGGTATTGAGAAGTTTTGCTCTGCAAACTGAAGGACTTTCTGCAAAACCCTCCCTGAGTATGGCGGTGGCATGTACAGTGATACTATGATGCAGACGATTCTTACTAATTTTGCTAGCAAGCAAATATATCTTCCCTCTGTATCTATTTTAACCAACTGGAAAGTAAAGGGTATGTTTTGATGTATTAGCAAGCTGACCTCCAAGGCGTACTTTAAGTAAGTAGCATGTAAACTCTGGCCAATTTACATCACTTTCAGAAAATGGGTCATGACTATACTGTAGTCAGATGAGTCTCTTACAAACATACAATTGATGGTGGAAGAGATTTCACATAGTCTAGAACTGTTTTGCATTTCACCCTGTCATTGACCCCCCTATCGCTTCATGGCAGTATTGTCCTTATTAAATAAAAAGAAAATCTGGCAGTTCCAACTTAATCCAATAGCGTAATGTCCCATGGTGTCCATTGATTCTGTCATGCTTCAGATTTGATCTGGCAGCCTCCTATGCTGTGATATTTTTCACTCTTCACTGAGCCACAGTCTGGTTTGGTCACTGTCCTGGTTCTCAAGACTTTGTATGTTCAATGCATTTCTGTTAACTAATGTTTCAAATGCACTAATTCAGTCTGTGATATCACTCGGTGAGTGTATCTATTTAAAGCTTTCCTATTCTTCCTTTTCCTAATGGTGTTACGTCTGAAGTGGACTCTGCTGGGAAATACAGCCTGTCTGTCTAGTTTTGCTTCAGGCAAATTATTACATTTTGTTTACCTTATTTTTACTCTAAACCATTCCCTGGACTCTTTGAAGGTAAGGTACGGGGAACCCTCAGTTGCAAAGGTCCCAGTAGTTATCTGTGTCATCCAGCTAGGATTTCTTTCAGTCTGCACAGGGCCCATCAGGGACTGAACAACTGGGACCTTTAGTCTGTACAAGAGCTGGTTGAGTCAGATGTATTAGTTTTAAGTTACACCATATCTTACATTATATTCTACGTGTGCATGTCAGTGCGCATAACAGATTCTTATGAAGCTTCATGTGAGAAAGTTCTCAAAACAAGGATCCATAGATCACTGTCAGTTAGCGGCAACCCTGAATTTCTTACGCTTGTGAGAAATTGTTGGCTGCCACTGGCACACATAGACCCAGCAGACATACAATGAAAACACTGAGTGACCTTTCCCTTTTTAGGCTTGATTTTCATATTGCCACAGGTGAGTTTACTCAAACATCACATGCTTGAAACCAAGTTATTTACCCAAAATTTTAGAAAGGTGGCAAAAATTATGTCCGATACATTTTGAAGAGTTTTGTATGAAACTATGTCCAACTTACCTTTTTTCCCTCAGTTTTTTTGTGTTGTTACAATACACACATAAAAAAGTAAATACATATGCGTATAATAAAACATTTGTAATTGAAATAATTCTCTAGGAGAAGCACTTTTTTTCTGTAACAATTAAGAGTGGCAACATTTTTTGGGTATGATATGTATACTGCATATACTGTATTTTCTTTTTTCATTGTTTTGCCACTTGCTTGTTGTAATAATGCAATTTTAGTCTGATATAGTTGAATACTATGAACATTTGCAGGTACTTGCTTTGGGGACAGGAATCTAACCAGCTTTGCTTGTGCTGTCGTTCTTGATAGTAGGTAAGGGATGTTTGATTTCATTTATTTGAATTTCTCAAAATAGTTCACATTTTAATTTTTGGAATTTTGCCAACGTGCACCCCATGAAAAAAGTGAATAATGTTATCCATAAGCTCCATTTAGGGCATGAACTTACCATGTCACTTACTATTCAGATACGTAACATTTTAGGGCTATATTGCTTTTTTTGATCTAGGGGGAATTCAATTTTTAAAAATATCTATAAAAAATACAAAAAGGTAAATTTTTGCAAACAGTTTTAATAGAACAATTTAGCAAATGTTCACAGCAAAAAAACAGAATATAGGAATCTTCGATACATATTTTTCTATTTTTTTCCAGGGATAGACCTTGGTAATGTATGCGGGGTTACGGAGTGAATTGCACGTGCTGCCCATTAAACAGCTTTTGAGAAAATTGTTCAGTTACCTTTGGTCCCTTGAAAAAAGGCAGCTACAATATTAAAGACCTGTATTTTCCAAAATCATACTCCAATGTGGATGTGAATACACTCAAATTAAAGCTGAAAGTCTGTACTTTAAGCCCATAATGACTATATAACAGTATCTTGAATATATTTTTGTAAACAACTAAAATGCCAAAACCTTTGTCATTGTCCAAATATTACTGGACCTAAATTTATGTCAAGGAATGAAGCATATGCTTCAAATTATTCATGTTAGTACCAAACTAAATTTTCAATTGGTCATGTTATTGGGGGTGCAGTTGTTGCCATATCTCATAGTAAAGTTGAATTTCTCATTGTGAAGTTGACTTTTTCTTTTGAAATATGTCCCTCTGGAAGATAACTAGCTGCCTTTTTTTGCTCAAAGAAAAGGTAGCCAACTTCCTGTAATCACAGGTCAAATTGATTATGAATGCTATTGTTCACTATATGCCACCCTGGCATGGAAAAAACCTAACTGTCCGCTAGTGCTCTCTCTAATTTGTAACTTCTCAACCTGCTAGAATTTGATTCTGTTTATATTTGAGTATCTGTGTAAGCAGAGTAAAGTGGTAAGAGTAAGAGTAAGCAACCATAATGGAATGTGACTTACATGGAGCTTTTTCGTTGGCAGCTTATTAGGCAGACATGCTGCCTACTAAAGTCCTTCTAAGTGAGGACTAATAATATTTTTTTTAATTGCATTTTTATTTTCTTGTTGAGAAGTTATTGCGTCTTCACTTTGAAAACATCCACCCTGTTCTTACTCCTTAAAGAAAGGGACATATTTTTGACATATTGAGAAAAATAATTTGTAATTGTTTGTACATTTTTCTAAGAACAAACCTGTTATAGATCTCATCTAAAGGATATCTTTTTTCCACTATTAATTGAGAAGCTATTACTTTACTTGCAAAACAGGTAACCTGCTTTTCCAGGACGCCACATGACAGCACGGTAGGAGTTGCTCCTTTGACCTTTACAGGGACAGGAAACGCAAGAGGTTAAAAGCCCCTCCCCATCCCCCTTTCCTCAGTGTTTTTCCTGTCCCTGTACAGGACGGACGCAAGTCTTACCGTCGGGATGTACGGGGTCCAGGCGGATCGGGGGGGTCTTGCTCTCTCGTTCCGGCCTGTCAAGCAGCCCCTGGCCGACACCTCTAAAGGAGAGGTCCCTCAGCCGGCCGGTGGAGCAGGAGTTCCCGGCAAAAGCCGCTTCCCTCAGGTGAGGGCTTTCGGCATCCCGCTGTCTGCCGCGGCCATGTGGCACTTCCGGGGGTGCGCGCGCCATGCGTTCCAGCCTGACACGCACGCTGACGCATGTGCAGTGCAAAGACTTCCGCATTTCCTGGTCGGAATATGGCGGCGCCCTGGAAGGCGGCGTGTGCTCCGGGACGGAACACTGGAGGCGGGAACGGGCCCTGTCGTCGCCCAAACAGGTATCAAACCTTGGGAACGGGGAAATGTGCATTCTGTGTGTATCTGTATAACGACCTACTCACTGTTTATTACAATGGATGAAGGTGACAGGTCAGATGCTAGCCCCCCTGATGAGTCCCAGGGTCACGTAAGTGCAGGTGCGTCAGGAATCTGGCCTGTAGTGGTGTGGGTAGAGCCTGATTCTGTCTCCCCTTCCTTTTAGGATTCTTCCAGACATTGCGCCTCTGGCATTGTGCCTTGCGCCTCTGGCGGCATGCACCGGCACTATCCCTAAAAAAGTTCGGAGGAAGTCGGCCAGAATAAAAAAGTGTGCAGTCTGTCATTCACATCTGTCAGCGTCCTGCACTAAAATTGGAAATTTAGCCTTGGAACTTTCTAAGTAGATTATGCTGCATGGTGAGGTTGCTGCCTCATGTTTTGTTGGGATCAGCAGACCTCATGTTTAAGTTCAGAATTTACCTGTTGATGGAACCTTATGTGGATCCTCCTGTTGTGGTTTAGTAACACATTTGATTCCACTATTATCTCACCAGACCGGATTCTGTCTGATTTACTCCTTCTATAGGAGGGAAAATTGTGAATATAATACGGCCTTGCGTGTCTGGAGGGGGATGGGCATTATCTCGCATTGGAACTTGCCCTCCAGCTGAACCTCCAGATGAGTTAATTGGTTCAGGTGTGACTAAATTGGCATTTAGGATACCACTCATGAAGTAGGTGTATCCTGAAGTTCACAGGTGACTTACACTCTTAGGGGTAACTCTGATGGGGCCTCACAACTCTGGCCTCGCGCCTCAGGGTTCTGGCCTCGTGATGACTCTGGCTCACGCCTCACTGCTCTGGCCTCCTGGCTCCGGCCTCCTGGCTCCAGCCTCGCGCCTCATGACTCCAGGCTCCGGCCTCGCGCCTCCTGGCTCGTACCTCACAACTTGGGGCTCCGGCGTTGCGCCTCACGGCTTTGGCCCAGCCCACACGCCACACAGCTCTGCCCACACGTTGGCTTGGCACCTTGGGTCTGTCAAGGCCTCACTGCTTGACGTCTCTGGTCTTACTGTTTCTCAGCCTTGCCCTTCATGGCTTGGCTTCACTGGCTCTTGGCCTCTGGGCTTGTGCTTGGGCCTCTGGGCTTGTGCCTTGGGCCTCCGGGCTTGAGCCTTGTGCCTCTAGGCCTGTGCCTCTGGGCTTGTGGCTTGTGCCTCTGGGCTTGTGCCTCTGGACTGGTGCCTTGTGCCTCTAGGCTTGTGCCTCTGGGCTTGTGGCTTGTGCCTCTAGGCTTGTGCCTCTGGCCTTGTGGCTTGTGCCTCTTCTAGGCTTGTGCCTCTGGCCTTGTGCCTTGTGCCTCTAGGCTTGTGCTTCTGGGCTTGTGCCTTGTGTCTTTAGGCTTGTGCCTCTGGGCTTGTGCCTGGTGTCTCTAGGCTTGTGCCTCGGGGCTTGTGTCTTGTGTCTCTGGGCTTGTGCCTCTGGGCTTGTGCCTTGTGTCTAGGCTTGTGCCTCTGGGCTTGTGCCTTGTGTCTCTAGGCTTGTGCCTCTGGGCTTGTGCCTTGTGTCTGGGCTTGTGCCTCTGGGCTTGTGCCTCTGGGCTTGTGCCTTGTGTCTTTAAGCTTGTGCCTCTGGGCTTGTGCCTTGTACCTCTAGCTTTGTGCCTCTGGGCTTGTGCCTTGTGCCTCTGGGCTTGTGCCTTGTGCCTCTGGGCTTGTGCCTTGTTCCTCTGGGATTGTGCCTTGTACCTCCGGGCTTGCGCATTACGCTTCATGCTTCTGGCCTTGTGCGTCTGGCATTGCGCCTTGTGCCTCTGGCCTTGCGCCTATGGCATTGCGCCTTGTACCTCTGGCCTTGTGCCTCTGGCCTTGTGCCTTGTGCCTCTAGGCTTGTGCTTCTGGGCTTGTGCCTTGTGTCTTTAGGCTTGTGCCTCTGGGCTTGTGCCTGGTGTCTCTAGGCTTGTGCCTCGGGGCTTGTGTCTTGTGTCTCTGGGCTTGTGCCTCTGGGCTTGTGCCTTGTGTCTAGGCTTGTGCCTCTGGGCTTGTGCCTTGTGTCTCTAGGCTTGTGCCTCTGGGCTTGTGCCTTGTGTCTGGGCTTGTGCCTCTGGGCTTGTGCCTCTGGGCTTGTGCCTTGTGTCTGGGCTTGTGCCTCTGGGTTTGTGCCTTGTGTCTTTAAGCTTGTGCCTCTGGGCTTGTGCCTTGTACCTCTAGCTTTGTGCCTCTGGGCTTGTGCCTTGTGCCTCTGGGCTTGTGCCTTGTGCCTCTGGGCTTGTGTCTTGATCCTCTGGGATTGTGCCTTGTGCCTCCGGGCTTGTACCTCCGGGCTTGCGCATTACGCTTCATGCTTCTGGCCTTGTGCGTCTGGCATTGCGCCTTGTGCCTCTGGCCTTGCGCCTATGGCATTGCGCCTTGTACCTCTGGCCTTGCACCTCTGGCATTGCGCCTTGTGCCTCTGGCCTTGCACCTCTGGCATTGCACCTTGTGCCTCTGGCCTTGTGCCTCTGGCATTGTGCCTCTGGCATTGCGCCACTGGCCTTGCGCCTCTGGCATTGTGCCTTGCGCCTCTCGCATTGTGCCTTGCACCTCTGGCATTGTACCTTGCGCCTCGAAGCTTGCGTCTTGCGCTTCATGTTTCCAGGCTTGCGTGTCTGGCATTGTGCCTTGTGCCTCTGGCATTATGCCTTGCGCATCTGGCCTTGCACCTCTGGCCTCTGGCCTTGCGCCTCTGGCCTTGCGCCTCTGGTCTTGTGCCTTGCGCCTCTGGCCTTGCGCTTCCGGACTTGCGCCTTGCGCTTCATGTTCTGGCCTTGCGCGTCTGGCATTGGGCCTTGCGCCTCTGCGCCTTGCGCTTCTGTGCCTCTGCACCTTGGGCCTTGCGCCTCTGCGCCTTGGACCTTGCGCCTCTGCGCCTTGGGCCTTGTGCTTCTGCGCCTTGGGCCTTATGCCTCTGCGCCTTTGGCCTTGCGCCTCTGCGCCTTTGGCCTTGCAGTGGCCTCGTCCCTTGCGCCTCGGGCTGCATACTTCGCATCTTGGGTCTCTAGCATCGGCTTTGGTTAGAGGGGCCTCACGCTTCTGGAACTGCACTTGGCTTAGCTATGATAGGCAGCCATGTTTGAGTTGGCCTAGTATTTCTCCTTCTTATGGCTCAGAACTGGAATCTGAGTTCAGCTCCGGTCCTTCCTTTCTAATCAGTAGTATTCAGCGGTGCTTAGTTGCTTAGCTCTGGTCTTTCATTTATAACTCATGACTAAAGAGACAGGTTTCTCGAGTTCATCCTATGGTGGAAAGAGCTGTATGTAGCCGATCATGGTAATAGCCCCGTTTTACTGTGACGGGTCCTTTGGTGGCAATTGGACTGGTTTTCTGGACCATTGTTCAACGTCCAGAATCTCGTAAATAACCTGTGAGGTTTTCCAGCCTCTTGTGGCAGGGAGCTCCATAGTCTCCCTCATAGGCTCACTGCTCTCACGAGATAAAATCCTGGGTCTCACCACTGTCAAACGACCTATCACTCTGTGATTATTAGAGGCCCTCACTCCTCTGGAAGATGTTCCCTGGTCACTATGGAAGACTGTGTGGTATGTTTATGCTAGTGTCCGATATAGTGGTAATAACATGCTAATGGAGTATAGTGCATTTCTGGTTGGGTAGTCTGCCCAGGTGGTAGTGGTTTCTTTACACCAGCTCAGGGCAACACTAGTCTCCTGTGTTTGCTGCCACGGATATGGCAAACCACTTCTTTAAATTCCAATATATATACTGTATACAGTGTATCTATGAGGTTTGGCCACCTACATTTTCTGGGACGCTTTCCTCACATCCAGATTCCATACCCCGCTGTCCTTGGCATCTGCATCTTGGGAACAATACTTCCTTCAAGTGGTCGGATGATGTACTTGGCTTGCTAATATCGGAAGACGTGCCTTCCAGACTCCAACTCTTCATGTCTTTAGTTTTCATGATGGTCCTTCTCATTACTCGAGGTCCAGTAGTTTATGCATTGTCATCTTGGACTTCTGGAGCCAGAATGTGAACTCTGGCGGTACGGTGGGCTGGTCTGTGACCAGGGGTAATCGTTTGAACCTAGGAGAGCTGATGACAGTACTGACCTGGTTTAATAAGCTCGGACAAGTTTATTCTTGATCTAGCCGGTGGTCATTCTATCGGGCTGTGGTTTATTCATTCCTTGATAGGCTGTTAAGGACTTTAACTTCTATTTCTATAGTTGCGGTGTTAAGAATGTTCATTTAACCCATTTTTGGGTATATCTCACTGTCTCTGGTCGCTGTAGTGTAAGCTGTCTACCTCATTTATTCTCATTCCCAACATGCAGAGCTCCTTATCTCTTTGGACGTCAGACGAGCAGTTCTGGCATATTTGGAGGCTACCCGAGCTGGCGCGTAGATTCTGCCCTCTTGGTGCAATTTGCGGGAAAGAACCGAGGGAAGACTGTGTCTAAGACAACTCTGTCTCGGTGGGTTAGGTCCACTATTTCAGCTACTTACCAGTCCACGGGTCGGGACCTCCCAACTCGCAGTAGGGCCCACTCCGCCAGGGCTCTGTCCACTTCTTGGGCGGAGAGGGCGGGGGTTTCCTTGGAACTGATTGTCGTACGGCAACGTGGTCGGGTCCCCACACGTTTTGTAAGCATTATAAACTGGGCCTTCTCAACGATCAGCACATGTTGTTCAGTAGAAGGGCTTTGCAGGCTGTGGTCCCCCCCTCATAGGGATTACTTTGGCATTCTCCTACCGTGCTGTCATGTGGTGTCCTGGAAAATAGGAATTACTACTTACCGGTAATGATGTTTCCAGGAGCCAACATGACAGCACGCTTATTTCCCTCCCGTCTGATTATGTACCGTGTGTGGTACGTTCTGCATTAATTAAATGGTGTTATCTCCCATCCTGGTGTGGTACTTTAAAAAAACACTGAGGAAAGGGGGATGGGGAGGGGCTTTAAACCTCTTGCGTTTCCTGTCCCTGTAAAGGTCAAAGGAGCAACTCCTACTGTGCTGTCATGTTGGCTCCTGGAAACATCATTACCGGTAAGTAGTAATTCCTATTTTCCAGGAATTAAAAATTCCTAGAAATAGAAAAATCCGCTGGGAATCCGTCAGGTAGAGTAAAAATTTACTTTTAATTATTCCATGATAAAAATTCATAACACTGGCATTTTCAATACTGGCTTAGTAGATGTTTAAATGTGGAAATAACAACACGTTTCGGCGGCGATCCTTCCTCCGGTTCTAGTAGCCATTGTTACAACTAAGCTTTAAAAGCACTAGAGCTCTGTCTTGGTGACTCCCACAATTAGTGTGTTAATTGCTTTCACCATAGAAAGTGGGAGAAACCACAGACATTTACAGACTAAGGCCTGTTTCACACGTCAGTGATTCCGGTACATTTGTGCTTTTTTTTAAACATACCAGAATCACTGACATACGCAGACCCATTATAATGAATGGGTCTGCTCACACATCAGTGATTTTTCACTGCACGTGTCTCCGTGCGGCGTACCCGCGTGTCCGTGATTGCCGCACGGAGACATGTCCATTTTTTTCTGGCATCACTGATGTCCCACGGACCACGCAGTGGTGTGGTCCGTGAAACACGTGCCAGAAAAAAAACGTGCTTTTAAAATAAAAATCATTTTTACTCACCCGGCTCCAGCAATGTCCTCTGCAGCCCATGCAGCTTGCTGCTTCTGAGCCGGCTCATTACTGTCGCGCATATTCATGATGCACGACACAGCCGACCCGGAAGCAGCTGCTGCGGGGGTCAGCGCCGGCCGGATGCTGCACCGCGGGAGCGTTCAGCACCATGGAGAGCAGGAGCGCGCACAGGTGAGTTAATCTCTAAGTGCAATCACGGGCCACGGAGAACGGAGCCCGGATTGCACTTAGACAACCCACGTGTTTCGTGATTCACGGCACATGGAGGGACATGTGCGTGTTTTACATGCCAGTGAAAAACGTCAGTGTTTTTCACAGACGTGTGAAACGGGCCTAAAATATTGTAACGAAAACACATCTAAACAACAGTTTTCATGTTATATGTAGTCATTATAGTGTAATATATTTTCATAATGAATTATTTATAAACCTGTATATATTATCAATCCAGTCTACTGAGTGGTTGGCTACCAATAATCCAGCTTGTATCTCTAAGGAGGCTGAATGAAGGTTTACACAAGCATACCTGCAAAGTGGTGAGTGCTTCCATTTCTTTGATATTCTTTTGGAAGGAATCCTGTTGTTAAAAAATTCCTTTTCAAGCAATTAGAGGCTTTTCCATGTAGACATTTGAGTGTGCTCATTACTGCTTGATGCTCAATCAAGCATTGGGGTACTCAGGTTCACTTGCTAATCGGTCGTGAATCGTAGGTGCTCGAGCGTCATGCTAGTGTCCCTGACTGCATGTTTTGTGGCTGTTAGGCAGCTAATAATCATGCAGGAATGGGCTTCCATACACTTAATGTCATAGCTATTTTGCCTACTAGCATTAGTGTGATTGGCCGGCCATATCACATTGTGTCATATATGAGACCCAGGAGTAGAATCCTGAGTAGAGTTGAGCGCAGTTCGTGGTTCGAGGTTCTCCAGTTCTAGGCTCGAGTGATTTTGGGGCCTGTTCTAGATCGAACTAGAACTCGAGCTTTTTGCAAAAGCTCGATAGTTCTAGAAACGTTCGAGAACGGTTCTAGCAGCAAAAAAACAGCTAATTCCTAGCTTGGTTTCCGCTGTAATAGTGTAAGTCACTCTGTGAATCACACTATTATGACATTTCAGTGTATAGTGTGCGGGAACAGCGCCTTCAGATCACTGCTGTTTCGATCGCCATTTTTTTTTTTTTTCCTTGTCTTCCTTCCCTAAGCGCGCGCGTGTAGTGGGGCAGGCCAGCATGTCAGCCAATCTCAGACACACACACAGCTAAGTGGACTTTTAGCCAGAGAAGCAACGGCATGTGTGATAGGATGTCCATGTCACATGTCCCTGCATTATAAAACCGGACATTTTCCTCCAGGACGCCATTATCTCTTCTGCGTCTTTGGTGTCAGACATCACTGTCGCAGCTCCGTCCTCCTGAGTCCTATCGCCGATACAGCTGTATGCGCTCCATACACAGCGCTGGACAGCTTAGGGATAGCACTTTCTAGCAGTCCTTTTAAGGGCTCAAACCGTTAGGGTCAGAGCCATAGGTGACAGGTCCTGAAAACAGCGACAGCGTCTGTGTAGCCAAGGTCAGGGATTTCCTCCCTGCATTTCCCTATTAGGAGGGAATAGAAAGGCAGGCTTCCATTCCTCTACCCAGAGCCCCACAATCCTGCCACTGTACCCTCCTGTCCTCTGCACACTCCAACTCATTATAACTAAGCCATTATACTAGCAAACACTCAGTGTACCTAGTGGCATCCTAAACGTGGCTATTGGACTTTGCTATAGTCCCACTAGTGCAAAGACATTTGCAGAGCACGTCTGCCTGCATTGCACACTCCAACTCATTATAACTAAGCCATTATACTAGCAAACACTCAGTGTACCTAGTGGCATCCTAAACGTGGCTATTGGACTTTGCTATAGTCACACTAGTGCAAAGACATTTGCAGAGCACGTCTGCCTGCATTGCACACTCCAACTCATTATTATAACTAAGCCATTATACTAGCAAACACTCAGTGTACCTAGTGGCATCCTAAACGTGGCTATTGGACTGTTGTCTAGTCACACTAGTGCAAAGACATTTGCAGAGCACGTCTGCCTGCATTGCACACTCCAACTCATTATTATAACTAAGCCATTATACTAGCAAACACTCAGTGTACCTAGTGGCATCCTAAACGTGGCTATTGGCCTTTGCTATAGTCACACTAGTGCAAAGACATTTGCAGAGCACGTCTGCCTGCATTGCACACTCCAACTCATTATTATAACTAAGCCATTATACTAGCAAACACTCAGTGTACCTAGTGGCAACCTAAATGTGGCTATTGGACTTTGCTATAGTCACACTAGTGCAAAGACATTTGCAGAGCACGTCTGCCTGCATTGCACACTCCAACTCATAATTATAACTAAGCCATTATACTAGCAAACACTCAGTGTACCTAGTGGCATCCTAAACGTGGCTATTGGACTGTTGTCTAGTCACACTAGTGCAAAGACATTTGCAGAGCACTTCTGCCTGCATTGCACACTCCAACTCATTATTATAACTAAGCCATTATACTAGCAAACACTCAGTGTACCTAGTGGCATCCTAAACGTGGCTATTGGACTTTGCTATAGTCACACTAGTGCAAAGACATTTGCAGAGCACCTCTGCCTGCATTGCACACTCCAACTCATTATAACTAAGCCATTATACTAGCAAACACTCAGTGTACCTAGTGGCATCCTAAACGTGGCTATTGGACTTTGCTATAGTCCCACTAGTGCAAAGACATTTGCAGAGCACGTCTGCCTGCATTGCACACTCCAACTCATTATAATAAGCCATTATACTAGCAAACACTCAGTGTACCTAGTGGCATCCTAAACGTGGCTATTGGACTGTTGTCTAGTCACACTAGTGCAAAGACATTTGCAGAGCACGTCTGCCTGCATTGCACACTCCAATTTATTATAACTGAGCCATTATACTAGCAAACACTCAGTGTACCTAGTGGCATCCTAAACGTGGCTATTGGACTTTGCTATAGTCACACTAGTGCAAAGACATTTGCAGAGCACGTCTGCCTGCATTGCACACTCCAACTCATTATAACTAAGCCATTATACTAGCAAACACTCAGTGTACCTAGTGGCATCCTAAACGTGGCTATTGGACTGTTGTCTAGTCCCACTAGTGTAAAGACATTTGCAGAGCACGTCTGCCTGCATTGCACACTCCAATTTATTATAACTAAGCCATTATACTAGCAAACACTCAGTGTACCTAGTGGCATCCTAAACGTGGCTATTGGACTTTGCTATAGTCACACTAGTGCAAAGACATTTGCAGAGCACGTCTGCCTGCATTGCACACTCCAACTCATTATAACTAAGCCATTATACTAGCAAACACACAGTGTACCTAGTGGCATCCTAAACGTGGCTATTGGACTGTTGTCTAGTCACACTAGTGCAAAGACATTTGCAGAGCACGTCTGCCTGCATTGCACACTCCAACTCATTATTATAACTAAGCCATTATACTAGCAAACACTCAGTGTACCTAGTGGCATCCTAAACGTGGCTATTGGACTTTGCTATAGTCACACTAGTGCAAAGACATTTGCAGAGCACCTCTGCCTGCATTGCACACTCCAGCTCATTATAACTAAGCCATTATACTAGCAAACACTCAGTGTACCTAGTGGCATCCTAAACGTGGCTATTGGACTTTGCTATAGTCCCACTAGTGCAAAGACATTTGCAGAGCACGTCTGCCTGCATTGCACACTCCAACTCATTATTAGAGATGAGCGAACCGGTAATGAATCTGCACCCACTCTCCCCGGGTCCACAGCAGCAAAGTCCATGTCATAATGGTTGCTACCAAAGCTGCAATGCCCTGCTCATGAGGTAAGGGCATGCCTAATCAGGAGAACTACTGTAGAGGAAGCTCTGCTCACTGGTATATAGGTGCTCAGAGGTAATAATAGATAAAATTAGTGAGTAACCTCGGCACTCTAAATCTCCCAGACTAAGTCAGTAAGTCACAACGGATAGTAATGCAAAATCACTCTTTATTGGTCCGTATTAAGAAAAATTTTTTTTTCATAAGCATATATGTTTTTGTCCAAAGCAAGTTACAAATGACGTTTCGGCCTGAGCCTTCGTCAGATTGGACTTATCTGCATTTAATCATGAAAAATGACAATAATCAGTATCACATAAGAGTGAGAGAACAATAACATAAACTCGAACAATGTAGAGGTACAATTGGGATGCAGCAAAAAAATTGCAACACAGCAAGAAATGAAACACATGATACAAATCTCATAATACAGTACAAGGACAATATAGTAATGACAAATATGGGGTCAGAGTAGACTTAGACAGCTCTGGTACGAAAGAGATGTCAATCATAAAGTAACATGTGCAGTAGGTGTAGAGCTACAGTATGTATGGCAGAGCTAATGGGTAGACCGACCATAGAAAAAGAACGGAGAAAAAGTGGAGAAAAAGTGGAGAAAAAAATGGAGAAAAAGTGGAGAATAAGTGGAGAATAAGTGGAGAAAAAGTGGAGAAAAAGTGGAGAAAAAGTGGAGAAAAAGTGGAGAAAAAGTGGAGAAAAAGTGGAAAAAAAAGTGGAGAATAAGTGGAGAAAAAGTGGAGAAAAAGTGGAGAAAAAGTGGAGAAAAAAATGGAGAAAAAGTGGAGAAAAAGTGGAGAAAAAGTGGAGAAAAAGTGGAGAAAAAGTGGAGAATAAGTGGAGAATAAGTGGAGAAAAAGTGGAGAAAAAGTGGAGAAAAAGTGGAGAAAAAGTGGAGAAAAAGTGGAGAAAAAGTGGAGAAAAAGTGGAGAAAAAAATGGAGAATAAGTGGAGAAAAAGTGGAGAATAAGTGGAGAATAAGTGGAGAATAAGTGGAGAATAAGTGGAGAAAAAGTGGAGAAAAAGTGGAGAAAAAAATGGAGAAAAAGTGGAGAAAAAGTGGAGAAAAAGTGGAGAAAAAGTGGAGAAAAAGTGGAGAAAAAGTGGAGAAAAAGTGGAGAAAAAGTGGAGAAAAAGTGGAGCACCCTTTGGTGCCTTTCATGTGGCACTAAGGGGTGCTTAGCTTTGTATTTAGCCAAAAAATGAAAAAAAAATGACGTAGGGTTCCCCCTAGTTTTGTAGCCAGCTAGGGTACAGCAGACGGCTGCAGCCTGCAGACCGCAGCTGGCAACCTCACCTTGGCTGGTAATCCAAAACTGAGGGCACCCCACGCTGTTATTTTAAATTAAATAAATAATTTAAAAAAAAAAACACGTAGGGGTCCCCCAAAATTGGATCACCAGCCAAGGTAAAGCAGACAGCTGGGGCCTGATATTCTCAGACTAGGGAGGTCCATGGTTATTGGACTCTCCCCAGCCCAAAAATAGCAGGCCGCAGCCGCCCCAGAAGTGGCGCATCCATTAGATGCGCCAATCCTGGTGCTTCGCCCCAGCTCATCCCGCGCCCTGGTGCGGTGGCAAACGGGGTAATATATGGGGTTAATACCAGATGTGTAATGTCACCTGGCATCAAGCCCTGGGGTTTGTGAGGTCAGGCGTCTATCAGATACCCGACATCACCAACCCAGTCAGTAATAAAAAAAATAGACGACAAACACATTTTTATTTGAAAAAACACTCCCCAAAACATTCCCTCTTTAACCAATTTATTAGAATGAAAAACAAATCCAGGTCTGGTGTAATCCAAGGGGTTGCCATGACGATCCACACTGTCCCAGTCAATGAAGAGCAGGATGTTCCCCATTGGCTGGGAGAGCAGTGCAGTCACCTGAGCTAACATCAATGGGTCAGCCCAGGTCACTGCAGGGCATGACAAGTGCTGCTGTCAGCGAGGTACATTACCTGCGCTGATCTCCAGCACACCGACAGCCCCTGTCACTGAGGTCAATGACCGGCGCCTTCACATCAAGTATCGCGAGAGGACCGTGACGTCACCGCTAGTCAGTCTCGGGTCGGAAGCGAGAGGTGATGTGACAAGCGGCGGCCATGGAGGACAGTGACAGCGCTGAGGTCGGGATGGCGGGACTTCATCACCGCAGGTAAGCCGAGCGGGGGGGGAGGGTGTATGAGTGTGTGTGTGTGTATGTGTATGTATGTGTACATGCCGCGGGCAGGAGGGGGTGGAGCGAGCTGAGCGGGGAAGTGTGGGCTTCCTGCACGTAACTAAGATAAACATCGGGTGACTAACCAAGGCGCTTTGCTTGGATACCCGATGTTTATCTTGGTTACCAGCGATGGCTCCTGCACACTGTAGCTGTAAAAAGCCCTGCTTTTTGCTGCTAGAACCGTTCTCGAACGTATCTAGAACTATCGAGCTTTTGCAAAAAGCTCGAGTTCTAGTTCGATCTCGAACAGCCCCAAAAATCACTCGAGCTTAGAACTGGAGAACCTCGAACCGCGAACCGCGCTCAACTCTACTCATTATAACTAAGCCATTATACTAGCAAACACTCAGTGTACCTAGTGGCATCCTAAACGTGGCTATTGGACTTTGCTATAGTCCCACTAGTGCAAAGACATTTGCAGAGCACGTCTGCCTGCATTGCACACTCCAACTCATTATAACTAAGCCATTATACTAGCAAACAGTGTACCTAGTGGCATCCTAAACGTGGCTATTGGACTTTGCTATAGTCACACTAGTGCAAAGACATTTGCAGAGCACGTCTGCCTGCATTGCACACTCCAACTCATTATAACTAAGCCATTATACTAGCAAACACTCAGTGTACCTAGTGGCATCCTAAACGTGGCTATTGGACTGTTGTCTATTCACACTAGTGCAAGATATTTGCAGCACCTCTGCCTGCATTGCACACTCCAATTTATTATAACTAAGCCATTATACTAGCAAACACTCAGTGTACCTAGTGGCATCCTAAACGTGGCTATTGGACTGTTGTCTAGTCACACTAGTGCAAAGACATTTGCAGAGCACGTCTGCCTGCATTGCACACTCCAATTTATTATAACTAAGCCATTATACTAGCAAACAGTGTACCTAGTGGCATCCTAAACGTGGCTATTGGACTTTGCTATAGTCACACTAGTGCAAAGACATTTGCAGAGCTCGTCTGCCTGCATTGCACACTCCAACTCATTATAACTAAGCCATTATACTAGCAAACACTCAGTGTACCTAGTGGCATCCTAAACGTGGCTATTGGACTGTTGTCTAGTCACACTAGTGCAAAGACATTTGCAGAGCACGTCTGCCTGCATTGCACACTCCAACTCATTATTATAACTAAGCCATTATACTAGCAAACACTCAGTGTACCTAGTGGCATCCTAAACGTGGCTATTGGACTTTGCTATAGTCACACTAGTGCAAAGACATTTGCAGAGCACGTCTGCCTGCATTGCACACTCCAACTCATTATAACTAAGCCATTATACTAGCACTTTTTGCTGCCAGTTTAAGGGCCGTAGTTGCATTGTCAGGGATATTTATTCTTTATTATTCTGCTGTTAATAAAGCTAGACCACCACTGCAATCTACACCACCTCTCAATTTTTACTACCACATTTTCAGTCCACAATCTTGTCGCAATCAACATGAGTGGCAAAATGACAGATGCTGGTGGAAAGGGGAAGAGGCGTGGTGGAAAAGGCAAAAAAGGTTTTGTCCGTGGGGAAGGTGGCAAAGCTCCATTATCATCTGCTGAAGATAGACCCTCTACCAGCAAAAGTAAGATGTCTACTACTTACCATGGACAATCCGATGTGCTCCCTTTTTTACGGACACGAACAACAGGAACAAAGGTAGATGATGGGCAAAAAAGGAAAATGCTTGAATGGATCTCAAGTGGTCCAACAAGTGCCCTCTCAGCCACTTCAAGTACCGCATCCAAAAAACACCAGTCCTCTGAGTTGTCATCCCAATCAAACTTGATTTCTCCCAGCTCTGAAGTCTCCATCCGCCCTGCACAGTATGGTGGAACTGAGATGGCTGAGTCTGCAGAGCTGTTCAGTCACACTATAGCCTGGGAATCAGAGGTCTGCTCCCAAGCTACAGTGAGTACAGAACAGGAAATGGTCTGCAGTGATGCCCAGAACCTTTGTGACTCTGATTCAGGCCGTGAGGACAAAGTTTCGGAGCATAATGTTGACCCTTTGTCACAAACTGTAACACCTGTGGTTATAGACAATGAGGAACATACTGATGAAGATGAGACTCAGATACCCGATTGGGATGACAACTTAAATATTCAGTCAGGGCAAGAAGAGGCTCGGTCAGAGGGGGAGGGGAGTGCAAACACAACAATTGATGATGAAGTTCTAGATCCCACCTACTGTCAACCCACAGTCAGGCACTCGAGGAGGTCAACAGAGGTGGTGGAGGAGGATGCAACTGATGACGAAGTTACCTTGCTCCTTCCTGGACAGAGTCGGAGTACTGGTAGCACGTCTACAACTGCATCCTCAGCCACCACTCTGCCTCTGAGCATTATTCGGGGTGGATCATCAGGTTGCATGGCCTCTAAGCCTTGCCTAGCCTGGTCCTTTTTTGACATAGAAAAAGATCGCCCAAATTATGTGATCTGTAAAATTTGTCATGGTTCTCTTAGTAGAGGTCAAAACCTCAGCAGTTTGACAACTTCTTCCATGAATCGTCACATGAATAAATATCATATGGCCCGGTGGGAAGCTCACCGTGCTGCAATGCGGCCTAGCGGAGCGAACCATCCACCGTCTGCCCCTTCCAGTGCATCCACGCACTCGTCATCTTCTAGGACTGTGGGGACAGCTGTCACACCTGTTTTTCCACCCACAACTTCCACCACTGTAACCGCAACAGGCAGTTTGCTTGGTAGGTCGTCAGTTGTTTTGGAAGGGGAAACAAGTGAGTGTGTACAGCTCTCTCAGACATCGATAGCACCAACTTTGGATGAAGGCAACATCATGTCTCCGCCTGCACTTTCCTCAAAAACCTGCATTTTTCCAGGGACACCCTACTCAACACCATCTACACACAGCAGCCAGATCTCTGTCCCTCAGATGTGGACAAATAAAAGGCCATTTCCTGCGACCCATGAAAAAGCTAAGAGGTTGACTCTATCCCTCTGTAAGCTGTTGGCTACAGAAATGCTGCCTTTCCGCCTAGTGGACACAGAGGATTTTAAAGACCTTATGTCTGTCGCTGTGCCCCAGTACCAGATGCCTAGTCGACACTACTTCTCTAAGAAAGGTGTGCCCGCGCTACACCAGCATGTCGCACACAACATCACCGCTTCCTTGAGAAACTCTGTGTGTCAACGGGTGCATTTCACCACCGATACTTGGACCAGTAAGCATGGACAGGGAAGGTTACATGTCGCTGACTGGGCACTGGGTAACTATGGTGATAGATGGTGAAGGGTCTGCTGCACAAGTCTTGCCGTCCCCACGACTTGTGTGTCAATCCTCTTTCTGTCCAAGTTCCGCCACTGCTTCTGCATCCTCCACCTCATCTGGGTCCTCCACCTCCGCCCCAAGCCTGCCTGGTCAGGCCACCAGCGTTCTCACTGCGCAGAAGGAATCACGCACCCCTCATTACTATGCTGGCAGCAGAGCGCAACGTCATCAGGCGGTCTTTAGCTTGACATGTCTTGGGAATAAGAGTCACACAGCTGAGGAGTTGTGGTCAGCTCTGCGGTCCGAGTTTAATAAATGGTTGTCTCCACTCAACCTGCAGCCTGGTAAGGCCGTGTGCGACAATGCTGCAAACCTGGGTGCGGCCCTTCGCCTGGGCAAGGTGACACACGTACCTTGTATGGCTCACGTGTTGAACCTTGTCGTGCAGCAATTTTTAACACAGTATCCCGGCCTAGATGGACTTCTGAACAGGGCACGAAAACTGTCTGCTCACCTCCGCCGTTCAAGCACCGCAGCTGAGCGACTTGCATCGCTCCAGAAGTCTTTCGGCCTGCCGGTTCATCGCCTGAAATGCGATGTGGCGACACGCTGGAATTCAACTCTCCACATGTTACAGCGACTGTGGCAGCACCGCCGTTCCCTGGTGCAATACATCATGACGTATAGCCTGGGCCAACGAGATGCAGAGGTGGGGAAGATCACCCTGATTGAGTGGTCTCAGATCAAGGACCTATGCACCCTTCTGCACAGTTTCGACATGGCGACGAATATGTTTAGCGCTGACAATGCCATTATCAGCATGACGATTCCAGTCATTTACATGCTGGAACACACGCTAAACACTATTCGGAGTCAGGGGGTGGGACAACAGGAAGGGGAGGAACTACAGGAGGATTCATATGCGCAAGACACAACAACATCACCAAGGTCCAGACGTTCATCATCACCAAGGCGCCAGGCATGGGAGCATGGGGGACAGGGATCAACAAGGGCGCATGGTAGCAGGCGAGATGTTGAGGAAGGTGCAGGAGGACATGAGGAAATGGAGGACGAACTGTCCATGGACATGGAAGACTCAGCAGATGAGGGAGACCTTGGTCAAATTTCAGTTGAAAGAGGTTGGGGGGAGATGTCAGAGGAATAAAGAACGGTTAGCACCTCTATGCCACAAACACAGCGTGGACTTGGTCCGCATGGCTGCGCAAGACACATGAGTGCCTTCTTGTTGCACTACCTCCAACATGACCCTCGTATTGTCAAAATTAGAAGTGATGATGACTACTGGCTTGCCACACAATTAGATCCCCGGTACAAGTCCAAATTTTGTGACATAATTCCAGCCATAGAAAGGGACGCACGTATGCAGGAGTATCAGCAGCAGCTGTTACTCGATCTTAGATTCGCTTTTCCACCAAACAACCGTGCAGGTGCAGTGAGTGAATCTCCCAGTTGTAACTTGACAAACATGGGACGGTCTCGTCATCTTCAACAGTCTACACGTACCAGTAGGACCGTATCTGGTGCTGGTAACAGCAATTTTATGGAATCTTTTCATAATTTTTTTAGACCCTCCTTTGCAAGGCCACCAGAGACAACAAGTCTGACACATAGTCAACGGCTGGAGAGGATGATACAGGAGTATCTCCAAATGAACATCGATGCCATGACTGTGCAACTGGAGCCTTGCTCCTTTTGGGCTTCAAACCTAGAAAAATGGCCAGAGCTCGCAACATACGCCTTGGAGATTTTGTCGTGTCCAGCTGCCAGCGTTGTCTCTGAACGTGTCTTCAGTGCTGCTGGGTGTGTGCTGACAGATAAGCGCACGCGTCTGTCCAGTGACAATGTGGACAGACTGACGTTCATCAAAATGAACAAGTCATGGATCCAGAAGGAATTTTCAACCCCTGTGTCATCCTGGGGAGAGTAAATGCTTGTGGATTTGGAATGTGCTTGATGCAAATCTAGCTGTGAAGTGTACAACTAGGGCACAAGTGCTGCCACTGAATGGGTGGGTGTGTGTGGGGCACAATTTTTGGAAAAAAAGGGAGACTCCGCTTGGAGTAACCCTAGCTTGCTGTGTTTTTAAAAGAAGCCAAGATGAACAGAGCTGGGGTCAGGAAAGACTTTGCTACCTACCCCGGTGTCATCCTGGGGACGGATAAGAATGGCGTATTTTTGAATGTGCTTGATGCAAATCTAGCTGTGAAGTGTACAACTAGGGCACAAGTGCTGTCACTGAATGGGTGGGTGTGTGTGGGGCACAATTTTTGGAAAAAAAGGGAGACTACGCTTGGAGTAACCCTTGCTTACATTGTTTTTAAAAGAAGCCAAGATGAACAGAGCTGGGATCAGGAATAGAGATGAGCGAACCGGTCGCGGTTCGGCTCGAGGTTGGTTCGCCGAACTGACCTCCCGTTCGAGTTCGGTTCGTCGAACGTTCGACGAACCGAACTCGAACTGCATAGGAAACAATGGCAGGCAATCACAAACACAGAAAAACACCTAGAAAACACCCTCAAAGGTGTCCTAAAGGTGACAAACAACTCAAACACATTGGAAAGTGACAAGGACATATACTCATGCGAAAACAAAACAGCTGGACAAGGAAAAAGAGGAGGACACACAGATATAGGCATGGCACGCCCTTCTAAAATCATGTAAAACACCGCAAGGTGACTCCAAGCGGAGTCTCCATTTTTATCAAAAATTGGGCCACACACACACCCACCCCTTCAGTGGCAGCAGTTGTGCCCCAGTTGTACACTTCACAGCTACATTTGCATCAAGCACATTCAAAAATACGCCATTCTTATCCGTCCCCAGGATGACACCGGGGTAGGTAGCAAAGTCTTTCCTGATCCCAGCTCTGTTCATCTTGGCTTCTTTTAAAAACACATCAAGCAAGGGTTACTCCAAGCGGAGTCTCCCTTTTTTTCCAAAAATTGGGCCACACAGACACCCACCCCATCAGTGGCAGCACTTGGGCCCTAGTTGCAAACAGGATGTTTTGATTTGCATCAAGCACATTCAAAAATACGCCATTCTTATCCGTCCCCAGGATGACACCGGGGTAGGTAGCAAAGTCTTTGCTGATCCCAGCTCTGTTCATCTTGGCTTCTTTTAAAAACACATCAAGCAAGGGTTACTCCAAGCGGAGTCTCCCTTTTTTTCCAAAAATTGGGCCACACAGACACCCACCCCATCAGTGGCAGCACTTGGGCCCTAGTTGCAAACAGGATGTTTTGATTTGCATCAAGCACATTCAAAAATACGCCATTCTTATCCGTCCCCAGGATGACACCGGGGTAGGTAGCAAAGTCTTTGCTGATCCCAGCTCTGTTCATCTTGGCTTCTTTTAAAAACACATCAAGCAAGGGTTACTCCAAGCGGAGTCTCCCTTTTTTTCCAAAAATTGGGCCACACAGACACCCACCCCATCAGTGGCAGCACTTGGGCCCTAGTTGCAAACAGGATGTTTTGATTTGCATCAAGCACATTCAAAAATACGCCATTCTTATCCGTCCCCAGGATGACACCGGGGTAGGTAGCAAAGTCTTTGCTGATCCCAGCTCTGTTCATCTTGGCTTCTTTTAAAAACACATCAAGCAAGGGTTACTCCAAGCGGAGTCTCCCTTTTTTTCCAAAAATTGGGCCACACAGACTCCCACCCCATCAGTGGCAGCACTTGGGCCCTAGTTGCAAACAGGATGTTTTGATTTGCATCAAGCACATTCAAAAATACGCCATTCTTATCCGTCCCCAGGATGACACCGGGGTAGGTAGCAAAGTATTTCCTGATCCCAGCTCTGTTCATCTTGGCTTCTTTTAAAAACACATCAAGCAAGGGTTACT
Source organism: Anomaloglossus baeobatrachus (assembly GCF_048569485.1). NCBI lineage: Eukaryota > Metazoa > Chordata > Amphibia > Anura > Aromobatidae > Anomaloglossus > Anomaloglossus baeobatrachus. The sequence goes on from NC_134358.1 coordinate 273,768,466, forward strand.
CCAAGCGGAGTCTCCCTTTTTTCCAAAAATTGGGCCACACAGACACCCACCCCATCAGTGGCAGCACTTGGGCCCTAGTTGCAAACAGGATGTTTTGATTTGCATCAAGCACATTCAAAAATACGCCATTCTTATCCGTCCCCAGGATGACACCGGGGTAGGTAGCAAAGTCTTTGCTGATCCCAGCTCTGTTCATCTTGGCTTCTTTTAAAAACACATCAAGCAAGGGTTACTCCAAGCGGAGTCTCCCTTTTTTCCAAAAATTGGGCCACACAGACACCCACCCCATCAGTGGCAGCACTTGGGCCCTAGTTGCAAACAGGATGTTTTGATTTGCATCAAGCACATTCAAAAATACGCCATTCTTATCCGTCCCCAGGATGACACCGGGGTAGGTAGCAAAGTCTTTGCTGATCCCAGCTCTGTTCATCTTGGCTTCTTTTAAAAACACATCAAGCAAGGGTTACTCCAAGCGGAGTCTCCCTTTTTTTCCAAAAATTGGGCCACACAGACACCCACCCCATCAGTGGCAGCACTTGGGCCCTAGTTGCAAACAGGATGTTTTGATTTGCATCAAGCACATTCAAAAATACGCCATTCTTATCCGTCCCCAGGATGACACCGGGGTAGGTAGCAAAGTCTTTGCTGATCCCAGCTCTGTTCATCTTGGCTTCTTTTAAAAACACATCAAGCAAGGGTTACTCCAAGCGGAGTCTCCCTTTTTTTCCAAAAATTGGGCCACACAGACACCCACCCCATCAGTGGCAGCACTTGGGCCCTAGTTGCAAACAGGATGTTTTGATTTGCATCAAGCACATTCAAAAATACGCCATTCTTATCCGTCCCCAGGATGACACCGGGGTAGGTAGCAAAGTATTTCCTGATCCCAGCTCTGTTCATCTTGGCTTCTTTTAAAAACACATCAAGCAAGGGTTACTCAAAGCGGAGTCTCCCTTTTTTCCAAAAATTGGGCCACACAGACACTCACCCCATCAGTGGCAGCACTTGGGCCCTAGTTGCAAACAGGATGTTTTGATTTGCATCAAGCACATTCAAAAATACGCCATTCTTATCCGTCCCCAGGATGACACTGGGGTAGGTAGCAAAGTCTTTGCTGATCCCAGCTCTGTTCATCTTGGCTTCTTTTAAAAACACATCAAGCAAGGGTTACTCCAAGCGGAGTCTCCCTTTTTTTCCAAAAATTGGGCCACACAGACACCCACCCCATCAGTGGCAGCACTTGGGCCCTAGTTGCAAACAGGATGTTTTGATTTGCATCAAGCACATTCAAAAATACGCCATTCTTATCCGTCCCCAGGATGACACCGGGGTAGGTAGCAAAGTCTTTGCTGATCCCAGCTCTGTTCATCTTGGCTTCTTTTAAAAACACATCAAGCAAGGGTTACTCCAAGCGGAGTCTCCCTTTTTTCTAAAAATTGGGCCACACAGACACCCACCCCATCAGTGGCAGCACTTGGGCCCTAGTTGCAAACAGGATGTTTTGATTTGCATCAAGCACATTCAAAAATACGCCATTCTTATCCGTCCCCAGGATGACACCGGGGTAGGTAGCAAAGTCTTTCCTGATCCCAGCTCTGTTCATCTTGGCTTCTTTTAAAAACACATCAAGCAAGGGTTACTCCAAGCGGAGTCTCCCTTTTTTTCCAAAAATTGGGCCACACAGACACCCACCCCATCAGTGGCAGCACTTGGGCCCTAGTTGCAAACAGGATGTTTTGATTTGCATCAAGCACATTCAAAAATACGCCATTCTTATCCGTCCCCAGGATGACACCGGGGTAGGTAGCAAAGTCTTTGCTGATCCCAGCTCTGTTCATCTTGGCTTCTTTTAAAAACACATCAAGCAAGGGTTACTCCAAGCGGAGTCTCCCTTTTTTTCCAAAAATTGGGCCACACAGACACCCACCCCATCAGTGGCAGCACTTGGGCCCTAGTTGCAAACAGGATGTTTTGATTTGCATCAAGCACATTCAAAAATACGCCATTCTTATCCGTCCCCAGGATGACACCGGGGTAGGTAGCAAAGTATTTCCTGATCCCAGCTCTGTTCATCTTGGCTTCTTTTAAAAACACATCAAGCAAGGGTTACTCCAAGCGGAGTCTCCCTTTTTTACAAAAATTGGGCCACACAGACACCCACCCCATCAGTGGCAGCACTTGGGCCCTAGTTGCAAACAGGATGTTTTGATTTGCATCAAGCACATTCAAAAATACGCCATTCTTATCCGTCCCCAGGATGACACCGGGGTAGGTAGCAAAGTCTTTCCTGATCCCAGCTCTGTTCATCTTGGCTTCTTTTAAAAACACATCAAGCAAGGGTTACTCCAAGCAGAGTCTCCCTTTTTTTCCAAAAATTGGGCCACACAGACACCCACCCCATCAGTGGCAGCACTTGGGCCCTAGTTGCAAACAGGATGTTTTGATTTGCATCAAGCACATTCAAAAATACGCCATTCTTATCCGTCCCCAGGATGACACCGGGGTAGGTAGCAAAATCTTTCCTGATCCCAGCTCTGTTCATCTTGGCTTCTTTTAAAAACACATCAAGCAAGGGTTACTCCAAGCGGAGTCTCCCTTTTTTTCCAAAAATTGGGCCACACAGACACCCACCCCATCAGTGGCAGCACTTGGGCCCTAGTTGCAAACAGGATGTTTTGATTTGCATCAAGCACATTCAAAAATACGCCATTCTTATCCGTCCCCAGGATGACACCGGGGTAGGTAGCAAAGTATTTCCTGATCCCAGCTCTGTTCATCTTGGCTTCTTTTAAAAACACATCAAGCAAGGGTTACTCCAAGCGGAGTCTCCCTTTTTTTCCAAAAATTGGGCCACACAGACACCCACCCCATCAGTGGCAGCACTTGGGCCCTAGTTGCAAACAGGATGTTTTGATTTGCATCAAGCACATTCAAAAATACGCCATTCTTATCCGTCCCCAGGATGACACCGGGGTAGGTAGCAAAGTCTTTGCTGATCCCAGCTCTGTTCATCTTGGCTTCTTTTAAAAACACATCAAGCAAGGGTTACTCCAAGCGGAGTCTCCCTTTTTTTCCAAAAATTGGGCCACACAGACACCCACCCCATCAGTGGCAGCACTTGGGCCCTAGTTGCAAACAGGATGTTTTGATTTGCATCAAGCACATTCAAAAATACGCCATTCTTATCCGTCCCCAGGATGACACCGGGGTAGGTAGCAAAGTATTTCCTGATCCCAGCTCTGTTCATCTTGGCTTCTTTTAAAAACACATCAAGCAAGGGTTACTCCAAGCGGAGTCTCCCTTTTTTCCAAAAATTGGGCCACACAGACACTCACCCCATCAGTGGCAGCACTTGGGCCCTAGTTGCAAACAGGATGTTTTGATTTGCATCAAGCACATTCAAAAATACGCCATTCTTATCCGTCCCCAGGATGACACCGGGGTAGGTAGCAAAGTCTTTGCTGATCCCAGCTTTGTTCATCTTGGCTTCTTTTAAAAACACATCAAGCAAGGGTTACTCCAAGCGGAGTCTCCCTTTTTTTCCAAAAATTGGGCCACACAGACACCCACCCCATCAGTGGCAGCACTTGGGCCCTAGTTGCAAACAGGATGTTTTGATTTGCATCAAGCACATTCAAAAATACGCCATTCTTATCCGTCCCCAGGATGACACCGGGGTAGGTAGCAAAGTCTTTGCTGATCCCAGCTCTGTTCATCTTGGCTTCTTTTAAAAACACATCAAGCAAGGGTTACTCCAAGCGGAGTCTCCCTTTTTTCTAAAAATTGGGCCACACAGACACCCACCCCATCAGTGGCAGCACTTGGGCCCTAGTTGCAAACAGGATGTTTTGATTTGCATCAAGCACATTCAAAAATACGCCATTCTTATCCGTCCCCAGGATGACACCGGGGTAGGTAGCAAAGTCTTTGCTGATCCCAGCTCTGTTCATCTTGGCTTCTTTTAAAAACACATCAAGCAAGGGTTACTCCAAGCGGAGTCTCCCTTTTTTTTCCAAAAATTGGGCCACACAGACACCCACCCCATCAGTGGCAGCACTTGGGCCCTAGTTGCAAACAGGATGTTTTGATTTGCATCAAGCACATTCAAAAATACGCCATTCTTATCCGTCCCCAGGATGACACCGGGGTAGGTAGCAAAGTCTTTCCTGATCCCAGCTCTGTTCATCTTGGCTTCTTTTAAAAACACATCAAGCAAGGGTTACTCCAAGCGGAGTCTCCCTTTTTTTCCAAAAATTGGGCCACACAGACACCCACCCCATCAGTGGCAGCACTTGGGCCCTAGTTGCAAACAGGATGTTTTGATTTGCATCAAGCACATTCAAAAATACGCCATTCTTATCCGTCCCCAGGATGACACCGGGGTAGGTAGCAAAGTCTTTGCTGATCCCAGCTCTGTTCATCTTGGCTTCTTTTAAAAACACATCAAGCAAGGGTTACTCCAAGCGGAGTCTCCCTTTTTTTCCAAAAATTGGGCCACACAGACACCCACCCCATCAGTGGCAGCACTTGGGCCCTAGTTGCAAACAGGATGTTTTGATTTGCATCAAGCACATTCAAAAATACGCCATTCTTATCCGTCCCCAGGATGACACCGGGGTAGGTAGCAAAGTATTTCCTGATCCCAGCTCTGTTCATCTTGGCTTCTTTTAAAAACACATCAAGCAAGGGTTACTCCAAGCGGAGTCTCCCTTTTTTACAAAAATTGGGCCACACAGACACCCACCCCATCAGTGGCAGCACTTGGGCCCTAGTTGCAAACAGGATGTTTTGATTTGCATCAAGCACATTCAAAAATACGCCATTCTTATCCGTCCCCAGGATGACACCGGGGTAGGTAGCAAAGTCTTTCCTGATCCCAGCTCTGTTCATCTTGGCTTCTTTTAAAAACACATCAAGCAAGGGTTACTCCAAGCAGAGTCTCCCTTTTTTTCCAAAAATTGGGCCACACAGACACCCACCCCATCAGTGGCAGCACTTGGGCCCTAGTTGCAAATAGGATGTTTTGATTTGCATCAAGCACATTCAAAAATACGCCATTCTTATCCGTCCCCAGGATGACACCGGGGTAGGTAGCAAAGTCTTTCCTGATCCCAGCTCTGTTCATCTTGGCTTCTTTTAAAAACACATCAAGCAAGGGTTACTCCAAGCGGAGTCTCCCTTTTTTTCCAAAAATTGGGCCACACAGACACCCACCCCATCAGTGGCAGCACTTGGGCCCTAGTTGCAAACAGGATGTTTTGATTTGCATCAAGCACATTCAAAAATACGCCATTCTTATCCGTCCCCAGGATGACACCGGGGTAGGTAGCAAAGTCTTTGCTGATCCCAGCTCTGTTCATCTTGGCTTCTTTTAAAAACACATCAAGCAAGGGTTACTCCAAGCGGAGTCTCCCTTTTTTTCCAAAAATTGGGCCACACAGACACCCACCCCATCAGTGGCAGCACTTGGGCCCTAGTTGCAAACAGGATGTTTTGATTTGCATCAAGCACATTCAAAAATACGCCATTCTTATCCGTCCCCAGGATGACACCGGGGTAGGTAGCAAAGTATTTCCTGATCCCAGCTCTGTTCATCTTGGCTTCTTTTAAAAACACATCAAGCAAGGGTTACTCCAAGCGGAGTCTCCCTTTTTTACAAAAATTGGGCCACACAGACACCCACCCCATCAGTGGCAGCACTTGGGCCCTAGTTGCAAACAGGATGTTTTGATTTGCATCAAGCACATTCAAAAATACGCCATTCTTATCCGTCCCCAGGATGACACCGGGGTAGGTAGCAAAGTCTTTCCTGATCCCAGCTCTGTTCATCTTGGCTTCTTTTAAAAACACATCAAGCAAGGGTTACTCCAAGCAGAGTCTCCCTTTTTTTCCAAAAATTGGGCCACACAGACACCCACCCCATCAGTGGCAGCACTTGGGCCCTAGTTGCAAACAGGATGTTTTGATTTGCATCAAGCACATTCAAAAATACGCCATTCTTATCCGTCCCCAGGATGACACCGGGGTAGGTAGCAAAGTCTTTCCTGATCCCAGCTCTGTTCATCTTGGCTTCTTTTAAAAACACATCAAGCAAGGGTTACTCCAAGCGGAGTCTCCCTTTTTTTCCAAAAATTGGGCCACACAGACACCCACCCCATCAGTGGCAGCACTTGGGCCCTAGTTGCAAACAGGATGTTTTGATTTGCATCAAGCACATTCAAAAATACGCCATTCTTATCCGTCCCCAGGATGACACCGGGGTAGGTAGCAAAGTATTTCCTGATCCCAGCTCTGTTCATCTTGGCTTCTTTTAAAAACACATCAAGCAAGGGTTACTCCAAGCGGAGTCTCCCTTTTTTTCCAAAAATTGGGCCACACAGACACCCACCCCATCAGTGGCAGCACTTGGGCCCTAGTTGCAAACAGGATGTTTTGATTTGCATCAAGCACATTCAAAAATACGCCATTCTTATCCGTCCCCAGGATGACACCGGGGTATGTAGCAAAGTCTTTGCTGATCCCAGCTCTGTTCATCTTGGCTTCTTTTAAAAACACATCAAGCAAGGGTTACTCCAAGCGGAGTCTCCCTTTTTTTCCAAAAATTGGGCCACACTATCACCCACCCCATCAGTGGCAGCACTTGGGCCCTAGTTGCAAACAGGATGTTTTGATTTGCATCAAGCACATTCAAAAATACGCCATTCTTATCCGTCCCCAGGATGACACCGGGGTAGGTAGCAAAGTATTTCCTGATCCCAGCTCTGTTCATCTTGGCTTCTTTTAAAAACACATCAAGCAAGGGTTACTCCAAGCGGAGTCTCCCTTTTTTCCAAAAATTGGGCCACACAGACACTCACCCCATCAGTGGCAGCACTTGGGCCCTAGTTGCAAACAGGATGTTTTGATTTGCATCAAGCACATTCAAAAATACGCCATTCTTATCCGTCCCCAGGATGACACCGGGGTAGGTAGCAAAGTCTTTGCTGATCCCAGCTCTGTTCATCTTGGCTTCTTTTAAAAACACATCAAGCAAGGGTTACTCCAAGCGGAGTCTCCCTTTTTTTCCAAAAATTGGGCCACACAGACACCCACCCCATCAGTGGCAGCACTTGGGCCCTAGTTGCAAACAGGATGTTTTGATTTGCATCAAGCACATTCAAAAATACGCCATTCTTATCCGTCCCCAGGATGACACCGGGGTAGGTAGCAAAGTCTTTGCTGATCCCAGCTCTGTTCATCTTGGCTTCTTTTAAAAACACATCAAGCAAGGGTTACTCCAAGCGGAGTCTCCCTTTTTTCTAAAAATTGGGCCACACAGACACCCACCCCATCAGTGGCAGCACTTGGGCCCTAGTTGCAAACAGGATGTTTTGATTTGCATCAAGCACATTCAAAAATACGCCATTCTTATCCGTCCCCAGGATGACACCGGGGTAGGTAGCAAAGTCTTTGCTGATCCCAGCTCTGTTCATCTTGGCTTCTTTTAAAAACACATCAAGCAAGGGTTACTCCAAGCAGAGTCTCCCTTTTTTTCCAAAAATTGGGCCACACAGACACCCACCCCATCAGTGGCAGCACTTGGGCCCTAGTTGCAAACAGGATGTTTTGATTTGCATCAAGCACATTCAAAAATACGCCATTCTTATCCGTCCCCAGGATGACACCGGGGTAGGTAGCAAAGTCTTTCCTGATCCCAGCTCTGTTCATCTTGGCTTCTTTTAAAAACACATCAAGCAAGGGTTACTCCAAGCGGAGTCTCCCTTTTTTTCCAAAAATTGGGCCACACAGACACCCACCCCATCAGTGGCAGCACTTGGGCCCTAGTTGCAAACAGGATGTTTTGATTTGCATCAAGCACATTCAAAAATACGCCATTCTTATCCGTCCCCAGGATGACACCGGGGTAGGTAGCAAAGTATTTCCTGATCCCAGCTCTGTTCATCTTGGCTTCTTTTAAAAACACATCAAGCAAGGGTTACTCCAAGCGGAGTCTCCCTTTTTTTCCAAAAATTGGGCCACACAGACACCCACCCCATCAGTGGCAGCACTTGGGCCCTAGTTGCAAACAGGATGTTTTGATTTGCATCAAGCACATTCAAAAATACGCCATTCTTATCCGTCCCCAGGATGACACCGGGGTAGGTAGCAAAGTCTTTGCTGATCCCAGCTCTGTTCATCTTGGCTTCTTTTAAAAACACATCAAGCAAGGGTTACTCCAAGTGGAGTCTCCCTTTTTTTCCAAAAATTGGGCCACACAGACACCCACCCCATCAGTGGCAGCACTTGGGCCCTAGTTGCAAACAGGATGTTTTGATTTGCATCAAGCACATTCAAAAATACGCCATTCTTATCCGTCCCCAGGATGACACCGGGGTAGGTAGCAAAGTATTTCCTGATCCCAGCTCTGTTCATCTTGGCTTCTTTTAAAAACACATCAAGCAAGGGTTACTCCAAGCGGAGTCTCCCTTTTTTACAAAAATTGGGCCACACAGACACCCACCCCATCAGTGGCAGCACTTGGGCCCTAGTTGCAAACAGGATGTTTTGATTTGCATCAAGCACATTCAAAAATACGCCATTCTTATCCGTCCCCAGGATGACACCGGGGTAGGTAGCAAAGTCTTTGCTGATCCCAGCTCTGTTCATCTTGGCTTCTTTTAAAAACACATCAAGCAAGGGTTACTCCAAGCGGAGTCTCCCTTTTTTTCCAAAAATTGGGCCACACAGACACCCACCCCATCAGTGGCAGCACTTGGGCCCTAGTTGTACACTTCACAGCTACATTTGCATCAATCACATTCAAAAATACCCCATAATTAACCGTCCCCAGGATGACACCGGGGTAGGTAGCAAAGTCTTTGCTGACCCATGACTTGTTCATCTTGGCTTCTTTTAAAAACAATGTAAGCAAGGGTTACTCCAAGCGGAGTCTCTCTTTTTTCCAAAAATTGGGCCACACAGACACCCACCCCATCAGTGGCAGCACTTGGGCCCTAGTTGCAAACAGGATGTTTTGATTTGCATCAAGCACATTCCAAATCCACAAGCATTTACTCTCCCCAGGATGACACAGGGGTAGTAAATTCCTTCTGGATCCATGACTTGTTCATTTTGATGAACGTCAGTCTGTCCACATTGTCACTGGACAGACGCGTGCGCTTATCTGTCAGCACACACCCAGCAGCACTGAATACACGTTCAGAGACAACGCTGGCAGCTGGACACGACAAAATCTCCAAGGCGTAACTGGAGAGCTCTGGCCATTTTTCTATGTTTGAAGCCCAAAAGGAGCAAGACTCCAGTTGCACAGTCATGGCATCGATGTTCATTTGGAGATACTCCTGTATCATCCTCTCCAGCCGTTGAGTATGTGTCAGACTTGTTGTCTCTGGTGGCCTTGCAAAAGAGGGTCTAAAAAAATTATGAAAAGATTCCATAAAATTGCTGTTACCGGCACCAGATACGGTCCTACTGGTACGGGTAGACTGGTGAAGATGACGAGACCGTCCCATGTTTGTCAAGTTACAACTGGGAGATTCCCTCCCTGCACCTGCACGGTTGTTTGGTGGAAAAGCCGAGCTAAGATCGAGTAACAGCTTCTGCTGATACTCCTGCATACGTGCGTCCCTTTCTATGGCTGGAATTATGTCACAAAATTTGGACTTGTACCGGGGATCTAATAGTGTGGCAATCCAGTAGTCATCATCACTTCTAATTTTGACAATACGACTGTTATGTTGGAGGTAGTGCAACAAAAAGGCACTCATGTGTCTTGCGCAGCCATGCGGACCAAGTCCACGCTGTGTTTGTGGCATAGAGGTGCTACCCGTTCTTTCTTCCTCTGACATCTCCCCCCAACCTCTTTCAACTGAAATTTGACCAAGGTCTCCCTCATCCGCTGAGTCTTCCATGTCCATGGACAGTTCGTCCTCCATTTCTTCATGTTCTCCTGCACCTTGCTCAACATTTCGCCTGCTACTATGCGCCCTTGTCGATCCCTGTTCCCCATGGTCCCATGCCTGCTGCGTTGGTGATGATGAACGTCTGGACCTTGGTGATGTTGTTGTCCCTTGCACATATGAATCCTCCTGTAGTTCCTCCCCTTCATGTTGTCCCACCCCCTGACTCCGAATAGTGTTTAGCGTGTGCTCCAGCATGTAAATGACTGGAATCGTCATGCTGATAATGGCATTGTCAGAGCTAAACATATTCGTCGCCATGTCGAAACTGTGCAGAAGGGTGCATAGGTCCTTGATCTGAGACCACTCCATCAGGGTGATCTGCCCCACCTCTGCATCTCGTTGGCCCAGGCTATACGTCATGACGTATTGCACCAGGGCTCTGCGGTGCTGCCACAGTCGCTGTAACATGTGGAGAGTTGAATTCCAGCGTGTCGCCACATCGCATTTCAGGCGATGAACCGGCAGGCCGAAAGACTTCTGTAGCGATGCAAGTCGCTCAGCTGCGGCGCTTGAACGCCGGAAGTGAGCAGACAGTTTTCGTGCCCTGTTCAGAAGGCCATCTAGGCCGGGATAGTGTGTTAAAAATTGCTGCACGACAAGGTTCAACACGTGAGCCATACAAGGTACGTGTGTCACCTTGCCCAGGCGAAGGGCCGCACCCAGGTTTGCAGCATTGTCGCACACGGCCTTACCAGGCTGCAGGTTGAGTGGAGACAACCATTTATTAAACTCGGACCGCAGAGCTGACCACAACTCCTCAGCTGTGTGACTCTTATTACCAAGACATGTCAAGCTAAAGACCGCCTTGGACAGACAGAGGATTGACACACAAGTCGTGGGGACGGCAAGACTTGTGCAGCAGACCCTTCACCATCTATCACCATAGTTACCCAGTGCCCAGTCAGCGACATGTAACGTCCCTGTCCATGCTTACTGGTCCAAGTATCGGTGGTGAAATGCACCCGTTCACACACAGAGTTTCTCAAGGAAGCGGTGATGTTGTGTGCGACATGCTGGTGTAGCGCGGGCACACCTTTCTTAGAGAAGTAGTGGCGACTAGGCATCTGGTACTGGGGCACAGCGACAGACATAAGGTCTCTAAAATCCTGTGTGTCCACTAGGCGGAAAGGCAGCATTTCGGTAGCCAACAGCTTACAGAGGGATAGAGTCAACCTCTTAGCTTTGTCATGGGTCGGAGGAAGTGGCCTTTTATTTGACCACATCTGAGGGACAGAGATCTGGCTGCTGTGTGTAGACGGTGTTGAGTAGGGTGTCCCTGGAAAAATGCAGGTTTGTGAGGAAAGTGCAGGCGGAGACATGATGTTGCCTTCATCCAACGTTGGTGCTATCGATGTCTGAGAGAGCTGTACACACTCACTTGTTTCCCCTTCCAAACCAACTGACGACCTTACAAGCAAACTGCCTGTTGCGGTTACAGTGGTGGAAGTTTTGCGTGGAAAAACAGGTGTGACAGCTGTCCCCACAGTCCTAGAAGATGAAGAGCGCGCGGATGCACTGGAAGGGGCGGGCGGTGGATGGTTCGCTCCGCTAGCCGGCATTGCAGCACGGTGAGCTTCCCACCGGGACTTATGATATTTATTCATGTGACGATTCATGGAAGAAGTTGTCAAACTGCTGAGGTTTTGACCTCTACTAACAGAATCATGACAAATGTTACATATCACATGAGTTGGGCGATCTTTTTCGATGTGAAAAAAGGCCCAGGCTAGGCAAGGCTTAGAGGCCATGCGACCTGTTGATCCACCCCGAATAATGCTCATAGGCAGAGTGGTGGCTGAGGATGCAGTTGTAGACGTGCTACCAGTGCTCCGACTCTGTCCAGGAAGGCGCAAGGTAACTTCGTCGTCGGTTGCATCCTCCTCCACCGCCTCTGTTGACCTCCTCGAGTGCCTGACTGGGGGTTGACAGTAGGTGGGATCTAGAACGTCATCATCAATTGTTGTGTTCGCACTCCCCTCCCCCTCAGACCGAGCCTCTTCTTGCCCTGACCGAATATTTAAGTTGTCATCCCAATCGGGTATCTGCGTCTCATCTTCATCAGTATGTTCCTCATTGTCTATAACCACAGGTGTTACAGTTTGTGACAAAGGGTCAACATTATGCTCAGAAACTTGGTCCTCACGGCCTGAATCTGAGTCACAAAGGTTCTGGGCATCACTGCAGACCATTTCCTGTTCTGTACTCACTGTAGCTTGGGAGCAGACCTCTGATTCCCAGGCTATAGTGTGACTGAACAGCTCTGCAGACTCAGCCATCTCAGTTCCACCATACTGTGCAGGGCTGATGGAGACTTCAGAGCTGGGAGAAATCAAGTGTGATTGGGATGACAACTCAGAGGAATGGTGTTTTTTGGATGCGGTACTTGAAGTGGCTGAGAGGGCACTTGTTGGACCACTTGAGATCCATTCAAGCATTTTCCTTTTTTGCCCATCATCTACCTTTGTTCCTCTTGTTCGTGTCCGTAAAAAAGGGAGCACATCGGATTGTCCACAATAAGTAGTAGACATCTTACTTTTGCTAGTAGATGGTCTATCTTCAGCAGATGATAATGGAGCTTTGGCACCTTCCCCACTGACAAAACCTTTTTTGCCTTTTCCACCACGCCTCTTCCCCTTTCCACCAGCATCTGTCATTTTGCCACTCATGTTGATTGCGACAAGATTGTGGACTGAAAATGTGGTAGTAAAAATTGAGAGGTGGTGAAGATTGCAGTGGTGGTCTAGCTTTATTAACAGCAGAATAATAAAGAATAAATATCCCTGACAATGTAACTTAGTTATAATTCGTTGGAGTGTGCAACGCAGGCAGATGCGCTCTGCAAATGTCTTGGCACTAGTAGGACTATAGCAAAGTCCAATAGCCACGTATAGGATGCCACTAGGTACACTGAGTGTGTGCTAGTATAATGGCTTAGTTATAATTAGTTGGAGTGTGCAACGCAGGCAGACGTGCTGCAAATGTCTTGGCACTAGTGGGACTATAGCAAAGTCCAATAGCCACGTATAGGATGCCACTAGGTACACTGAGTGTGTGCTAGTATAATGGCTTAGTTATAATTAGTTGGAGTGTGCAACGCAGGCAGACGTGCTGCAAATGTCTTGGCACTAGTGGGACTATAGCAAAGTCCAATAGCCACGTATAGGATGCCACTAGGTACACTGAGTGTGTGCTAGTATAATGGCTTAGTTAGAATTAGTTGGAGTGTGCAACGCAGGCAGACGTGCTGCAAATGTCTTGGCACTAGTGGGACTATAGCAAAGTCCAATAGCCACGTATAGGATGCCACTAGGTACACTGAGTGTTTGCTAGTAAAATTGCTTAGTTTAAAAAAGTTGTAGTGTGCAATGCAGGCAGACGTGCTGCAAATGTCTTGGCACTAGTGGGACTATAGCAAAGTCCAATAGCCACGTATAGGATGCCACTAGGTACACTGAGTGTGTGCTAGTATAATGGCTTAGTTATAATTAGTTGGAGTGTGCAACGCAGGCAGACGTGCTGCAAATGTCTTGGCACTAGTGGGACTATAGCAAAGTCCAATAGCCACGTATAGGATGCCACTAGGTACACTGAGTGTGTGCTAGTATAATGGCTTAGTTATAATTAGTTGGAGTGTGCAACGCAGGCAGATGCGCTCTGCAAATGTCTTGGCACTAGTGGGACTATAGCAAAGTCCAATAGCCACGTATAGGATGCCACTAGGTACACTGAGTGTTTGCTAGTAAAATTGCTTAGTTTAAAAAAGTTGTAGTGTGCAATGCAGGCAGACGTGCTGCAAATGTCTTGGCACTAGTGGGACTATAGCAAAGTCCAATAGCCACGTATAGGATGCCACTAGGTACACTGAGTGTGTGCTAGTATAATGGCTTAGTTATAATTAGTTGGAGTGTGCAACGCAGGCAGACGTGCTGCAAATGTCTTGGCACTAGTGGGACTATAGCAAAGTCCAATAGCCACGTATAGGATGCCACTAGGTACACTGAGTGTGTGCTAGTATAATGGCTTAGTTATAATTAGTTGGAGTGTGCAACGCAGGCAGACGTGCTGCAAATGTCTTGGCACTAGTGGGACTATAGCAAAGTCCAATAGCCACGTATAGGATCCCACTAGGTACACTGAGTGTGTGCTAGTATAATGGCTTAGTTATAATTAGTTGGAGTGTGCAACGCAGGCAGACGTGCTGCAAATGTCTTGGCACTAGTGGGACTATAGCAAAGTCCAATAGCCACGTATAGGATGCCACTAGGTACACTGAGTGTGTGCTAGTATAATGGCTTAGTTATAATTAGTTGGAGTGTGCAACGCAGGCAGACGTGCTGCAAATGTCTTGGCACTAGTGGGACTATAGCAAAGTCCAATAGCCACGTATAGGATGCCACTAGGTACACTGAGTGTGTGCTAGTATAATGGCTTAGTTATAATTAGTTGGAGTGTGCAACGCAGGCAGACGTGCTGCAAATGTCTTGGCACTAGTGGGACTATAGCAAAGTCCAATAGCCACGTATAGGATGCCACTAGGTACACTGAGTGTGTGCTAGTATAATGGCTTAGTTATAATTAGTTAGAGTGTGCAACGCAGGCAGACGTGTTGCAAATGTCTTGGCACTAGTGGGACTATAGCAAAGTCCAATAGCCACGTATAGGATGCCACTAGGTACACTGAGTGTGTGCTAGTATAATGGCTTAGTTATAATTAGTTGGAGTGTGCAACGCAGGCAGACGTGCTGCAAATGTCTTGGCACTAGTGGGACTATAGCAAAGTCCAATAGCCACGTATAGGATGCCACTAGGTACACTGAATGTTTGCTAGTATAATGGCTTACTTAGAATGAGTTGGAGTGTGCAGAGGACAAGAGGGTACAGTGGCAGGATTGTGGTGCTCTGGGTAGAGGAATGGAAGCCTGCCTTTCTATTCCCTCCTAATGGTGAAATGCAGGGAGGAAATCCCTGACCTGGGCTACACAGACGCTGTTGCTGTTTGCAGGACCTGTCACTTATGGCTCTCTGACCCTGCCGCTTTGAGCCCTTAAAAGGACTGCTAGAATGTGCTCTCCCTAAGCTGTCTAACGCTGTGTATGCAGCGCATACAGCTGTATCGGCTATAGGACTCAGGAGGACGGAGCTGCGACACTGATGTCTGACACCAAAGACGCAGAAGGCAGATAATGGCGTTCGTGAAGAAAATGTCCGGTTTTATAATGCAGGGACATGTGACATGCAGATCCTATCACACATGCCGTTGCTTCTCTGGCTCAAAGTCCACTTAGGTGTGTGTGTGTCTGTGATTGGCTGACATGCTGGCCCGCCCCACAAGACGCGCGCGCTTAGGGAAGGAAGACAAGAAAAAAAAAAAAAAAATGGCGATCGCCATTATAGAAACAGCAGTGATCTGAAGGTGCTGTTCACGCACACTATACACTGAAATGTGATAATAGTTTGATTCACAGAGTGACTTACACTATTACAGCAGAAACCAAGCTAGGATTTAGCTGTTTTTTGGCTGCTAGAACCGTTCTCGAACGTTTCTAGAACTATCGAGCTTTTGCAAAAAGCTCGAGTTCTAGTTCGATCTAGAACATGCCCCAAAATCACTCGAGCCGCGAACTGGAGAACCACGAACCACGAACCGCGCTCAACTCTAATCAGGAAAGACTTTGCTACCTACCCTGGTGTCATGCTGGGGACGGTTAATTATGGCGTATTTTTGAATGTGCTTGATGCAAATCTAGCTGTGAAGTGTACAACTAGGGCACAAGTGCTGCCACTGAATGGGTGGTTGTGTGTGGGGCACAATTTTTGGAAAAAAAGGGAGACTCCGCTTGGAGTAACCCTTGCTTACATTTTTTTTAAAAGAAGCCAAGATGAACAAGTCATGGTTCAGCAAAGACTTTATCTACCTACCCCGGTGTCATGCTGGGGACGGTTGATTATGGCGTATTTTTGAATGTGCTTGATGCAAATCTAGCTGTGAAGTGTACAACTAGGGCACAAGTGCTGCCACTGAATGGGTGGGTGTGTGTGGGGCACAATTTTTGGAAAAAAAGGGAGACTCCGCTTGGAGTAACCCTTGCTTACATTGTTTTTAAAAGAAGCCAAGATGAACAAGTCATGGTTCAGCAAAGACTTTATCTACCTACCCTGGTGTCATGCTGGGGACGGTTAATTATGGCGTATTTTTGAATGTGCTTGATGCAAATCTAGCTTTGAAGTGTACAACTAGGGCACAAGTGCTGCCACTGAATGGGTGGGTGTGTGTGGGGCACAATTTTTGGAAAAAAAGGGAGACTCCGCTTGGAGTAACCCTTGCTTACATTGTTTTTAAAAGAAGCCAAGATGAACAATTCATGGGTCAGCAAAGACTTTATCTACCTACCCCGGTGTCATCCTGGGGACGGTTAATTATGGCGTATTTTTGAATGTGCTTGATGCAAATCTAGCTGTGAAGTGTACAACTAGGGCACAAGTGCTGCCACTGAATGGGTGGGTGTGTGTGGGGCACAATTTTTGGAAAAAAAGGGAGACTCCGCTTGGAGTAACCCTTGCTTACATTGTTTTTAAAAGAAGCCAAGATGAACAGAGCTGGGATCAGGAAAGACTTTGCTACCTACCCTGGTGTCATGCTGGGGACAGTTAATTATGGCGTATTTTTGAATGTGCTTGATGCAAATCTAGCTGTGAAGTGTACAACTAGGGCACAAGTGCTGCCACTGAATGGGTGGGTGTGTGTGGGGCACAATTTTTGGAAAAAAAGGGAGACTCCGCTTGGAGTAACTCTTGCTTGCTGTGTTTTTAAAAGAAGCCAAGATGAACAGAGCTGGGGTCAGGAAAGACTTTGCTACCTACCCCGGTGTCATCCTGGGGACGGATAAAAATGGCGTATTTTTGAATGTGCTTGATGCAAATCTAGCTGTGAAGTGTACAACTAGGGCACAAGTGCTGCCACTGAATGGGTGGGTGTGTGTGGGGCACAATTTTTGGAAAAAAAGGGAGACTCCGCTTGGAGTAACCCTTGCTTACATTGTTTTTAAAAGAAGCCAAGATGAACAAGTCATGGTTCAGCAAAGACTTTATATACCTACCCCGGTGTCATGCTGGGGACGGTTAATTATGGCGTATTTTTGAATGTGCTTGATGCAAATCTAGCTGTGAAGTGTACAACTAGGGCACAAGTGCTGCCACTGAATGGGTGGGTGTGTGTGGGGCCCATGTTTTGGAAAAAAAGGGAGACTCCGCTTGGAGTAACCCTTGCTTACATTGTTTTTAAAAGAATCCAAGATGAACAGAGCTGGGATCAGGAAAGACTTTGCTACCTACCCCGGTGTCATGCTGGGGACGGTTAATTATGGCGTATTTTTGAATGTGCTTGATGCAAATCTAGGTGTGAAGTGTACAACTAGGGCACAAGTGCTGCCACTGAATGGGTGGGTGTGTGTGGGGCACAATTTTTGGAAAAAAAGGGAGACTCCGCTTGGAGTAACCCTTGCTTGCTGTGTTTTTAAAAGAAGCCAAGATGAACAGAGCTGGGGTCAGGAAAGACTTTGCTACCTACCCCGGTGTCATCCTGGGGACGGATAAGAATGGCATATTTTTGAATGTGCTTGATGCAAATCTAGCTGTGAAGTGTACAACTAGGGCACAAGTGCTGCCACTGAATGGGTGGGTGTGTGTGGGGCACAATTTTTGGAAAAAAAAGGGAGACTCCGCTTGGAGTAACCCTTGCTTACATTGTTTTTAAAAGAAGCCAAGATGAACAAGTCATGGTTCAGCAAAGACTTTATCTACCTACCCCGGTGTCATGCTGGGGACGGTTAATTATGGCGTATTTTTGAATGTGCTTGATGCAAATCTAGCTGTGAAGTGTACAACTAGGGCACAAGTGCTGCCACTGAATGGGTGGGTGTGTGTGGGGCACAATTTTTGGAAAAAAAGGGAGACTCCGCTTTGAGTAACTCTTGCTTGCTGTGTTTTTAAAAGAAGCCAAGATGAACAGAGCTGGGGTCAGGAAAGACTTTGCTACCTACCCCGGTGTCATCCTGGGGACGGATAAGAATGGCGTATTTTTGAATGTGCTTGATGCAAATCTAGCTGTGAAGTGTACAACTAGGGCACAAGTGCTGCCACTGAATGGGTGGGTGTGTGTGGGGCACAATTTTTGGAAAAAAAGGGAGACTCCGCTTGGAGTAACCCTTGCTTACATTGTTTTTAAAAGAAGCCAAGATGAACAGAGCTGGGATCAGGAAAGACTTTGCTACCTACCCTGGTGTCATGCTGGGGACGGTTAATTATGGCGTATTTTTGAATGTGCTTGAAGCAAATCTAGCTGTGAAGTGTACAACTAGGGCCCAAGTACTGCCACTGAATGGGTGGGTGTGTGTGGGGCACAATTTTTGGAAGAAAAGGGAGACTCCGCTTGGAGTAACCCTTGCTTACATTGTTTTTAAAAGAAGCCAAGATAAACAGAGCTGGGATCAGGAAAGACTTTGCTACCTACCCTGGTGTCATGCTGGGGACGGTTAATTATGGCGTATTTTTGAATGTGCTTGATGCAAATCTAGCTGTGAAGTGTACAACTAGGGCACAAGTGCTGCCACTGAATGGGTGGGTGTGTGTGGGGCACAATTTTTGGAAAAAAAGGGAGACTCCGCTTGAAGTAACCCTTGCTTACATTGTTTTTAAAAGAAGCCAAGATGAACAGAGCTGGGATCAGGAAAGACTTTGCTACCTACCCTGGTGTCATGCTGGGGACGGTTAATTATGGCGTATTTTTGAATGTGCTTGATGCAAATCTAGCTGTGAAGTGTACAACTAGGGCACAAGTGCTGCCACTGAATGGGTGGGTGTGTGTGGGGCACAATTTTTGGAAAAAAAGGGAGACTCCGCTTGGAGTAACCCTTGCTTGCTGTGTTTTTTAAAAGGAGCCAAGATTAACAAGTCATGGTTCAGCAAAGACTTTGCTACCTACCCCGGAGTCATCCTGGGGACGGTTAAGTATGGCGTATTTTTTAATGTGCTTGATGCAAATCTAGCTGTGAAGTGTACAACTAGGGCACAAGTGCTGCCACTGAATGGGTGGGTGTGTGTGGGGCCCAATTTTTGGAAAAAAGGGAGACTACTCTTGGAGTCACCTTGCGGTGTTTTACATGATTTTAGAAGGGCGTGCCATGCCTATATCTGTGTGTCCTCCTCTTTTTCCTTGTCAAGCTGTTTTGTTTTCGCATGAGTATATGTCCTTGTCACTTTCCCATGTGTTTGTGTTGTGTTGTGAGTTGTTTCTCACCTTTTGGACACCTTTGAGGGTGTTTTCTAGGTGTTTTTATGTGTTTGTGATTGCCTGCCATTGTTTCCTATGCAGTTCGAGTTCGGTTCGTCGAACGTTCGACGAGCCGAACTCGAACGGGACCTCCGTTCGGCGAACCGACCTCGAGCCGAACCGGGACCGGTTCGCTCATCTCCTGAGCCCACGTTCCATTGGAAGCAGTAGCGGGAGAGTTGATCTAGGAGGGAGAGTGTTACGGGGGGCTGTCTGATAATAACTGAAAGGAGTATCAGACAGTCAGGGTCCACCGTGCAAAGACTTTGCTGCAGACTATGGCAGAGTGCAATACCTCTGTTAACTCACAGAAGGATATAATAAGTAAGTAAAGCAATTCCTCCCTTACTTGGAGGGTGTGTGGAATGATCTCTGTTAATAATCACAGAGACAAAGGCAATGTGTGCGAAATGGCACCTACCTAGGTCCGCTCTTCTAGTGGTGCAAAAGAGACGAACAGCAGCGTAAGCCGCACAAAGCTCCTACCTGCGTTCGCTCCACTAGTGTGCGAGGACACGAACCACTAGATATGGCACCTGCCTAGGTCCGCTCTTCTAGTGGTGCAAAAGAGACGAACAGCAGCGTAAGCCGCACAAAGCTCCTACCTCTGTTCGCTCCCCTAGTGTGCGAGGATACGAACAACTGCCAGACGCAGTATAAGGAACGTTACCCTAGCGGCAACGTCCACCTACGAGTAGAATCACAAGGCCCAGCCAGACCATGTGCCTCAGGCACCTGCCTATGTCCGCTCCCCTAAGAGGTAAGGATACGGACAGCAGCCGAAGCTGTAAGGTATAAGAACGCTACCCTGCCGGTAGCGCTCACCTAGCATAGACAGAGGAATGCCTAGAGGAACGCGCACAGAGCGTCTACTCATATGCATGAACCAAGAGGACTGAGCACCATGCGGCGTGTGTCAGGGTCTTATATAGACTCTGTGCCTCATCCAAGATGGAGGACACCAGAGCCAATCCGCTGCCAGAACGACAGGAGTGACGTCATGCTGGCCTATCACCGAGCAAGACGTCACAAGCACATGACCAGCGACCAATCGGCATAGAAGGTGTCAGAGACATGTGACCTCGTGTCAGCGATGATGTCACCCGCACATGTGCAATGGCTCCAAGATTGGACTTAGTCTCCAGCGCTCGCACATGTGCAGTAGCAAGAAATCTGGACTTAGTCTCCAGCGCTCGCACATGTGCAGTAGCAAGAAATCTGGACTTAGTCTCCAGCGCTCGCACATGTGCAGTAGCAAGAAATCTGGACTTAGTCTCCAGTGCTCGCAGCAACCGTAACAGTACCTCCCCCTCAAGGGCCCCCCTCCCGGCGACGCAGGTAATCGGCAACTAAGTCGGGAGCATGGACAGCCTCCTCAGGCTCCCAAGAGCGATGTTCCGGACCATAGCCCTCCCAATCTATCAAGAAGAACCTGCGCCCTCTAACCATCTTAGAACCAACTATGGCTCGTACCTCATAGCTAGAGCGAGAGGAATCAGAGGCAGGAGAGTGCACTTCACGAGCGTGAGGTAAAATAGCCGGCTTTAGCAGTGAGACATGGAATTTGTCATGAATCCTAAGATGGACAGGTAACTTCAATTGATAGACTACAGGATTTACCTGTCGAAGAACCTCATAAGGACCCAGGAAGCGAGGAGCAAATTTGACAGAGCTCACTCTAAGTCTCACGTGTTTTGCAGAGAGCCACACAAAGTCCCCTGGAGAAAAGACAGGAGCCGGGCGACGAAACCGATCGGACACCGTCTTCATACGGTCCTTAGCTGCTTGGATCGACTCTTGAGTCCGATCCCAAACCTCTCTGGCATTAGTTGCCCAGTCGGCCACAAGAGGAGGAGGTGCAGCAGCGGGAAACGGTACTGGTACCCTAGGGTGTTGCCCATTATTGAGTACGAACGGTGTCTGCCCAGTGGCCTCAGCCAGCGAATTGTTAAGGGCAAATTCTGCCCAGGGTAGGAGGGAGGACCAGTTATCGTGGTTCTCAGCAACAAAGTGTCGAAGGTATATAATCATAGATTGATTGGTACGTTCAACCAAACCATTAGTCTCCGGATGGTATGCCGAAGAGAGATTCAACTCAATTTGCAGAAGGCTACAAAGATCTCGCCAGAAACGGGAAGTAAATTGCGGGCCTCTATCACAAATGATACGATCTGGCATCCCGTGAAGCCTAAAGACATGCTTGAGGAATAGTTTGGCTAGTACCCTGGAAGATGGGATTCTCGATAACGGTACGAGATGAACCATCCGGGAGAAATGGTCCGTAATGACCCACACAAATCTATGTCCCTGTGAACATGGAAGATCACCCACAAAGTCCATGCCTACCACCTCCCATGGTCTATCTGGCACTGGTAAAGGATGCAAGAGCCCAGCCGGTCTCTGCCGTAATGGACGGTTGCGAGCACACGAGTAGCAGGAACTGACATATCTCTTGACGTGGCTGGCTAAGTGTGGCCACCAATACCACCTCTCCAGTAACTCTCGTGTCCGCCTAATACCAAAATGCCCACCCACCTTTGAGGTGTGGGCCCATGACAGTATATCATTCTGTCGATCAGGCGGAACAAAGGTCTTGCCCGGTGGGATTTGGTCTAACGTCACAGGGGAGAGCGTATGAAAAACCCTGGAGGGAAGGATAAGACGAGGTTCGTCAATCTCTTCCTGGGTAGAAAGCATAGAGCGAGACAGGGCGTCTGCCTTGTTATTCTTACTCCCAGACAGATAGTTGATGGAGAAGTGAAAGCGGGAGAAAAACAAGGACCAGCGGGCTTGGCGAGGATTCGGACGCTGAGCGGTTTGTAAGTACGTCAGATTCTTATGGTCTGTATAGACCTGGAAAGGATGTTTCGCTCCTTCCAGCAAGTGACGCCACTCCTCCAAGGCTAATCTCAAGGCGAGCAGTTCCCTATCCCCAATGGTATAGTTTCTCTCTGCCGGTGAAAAGGTTTTAGCAAAGAAGAAACACGGCCTTTTTCTACCTGCACCGTTCTTTTGATACAAGACCGCACCAGCACCCACTGAAGAGGCATCAACCTCTAAGAGGAAGGGCTTACTCTCATCGGGTCTTTGAAGAACGGGAGCAGTTGAAAAGTGTCTTTTTACTGCCTCAAAAGCCTGAGATGTCTCAGTAGACCAGGCTTTGGGATTAGCACCTTTCTTAGTCAAGGCCACCAAAGGGGCCACCAAAGTAGAAAAATGGGGTATGAACTGCCTGTAATAATTTATGAATCCTAAGAAGCGTTGCACCGCCTTCAAGGAATGAGGTTCGGACCATTGCAGGACAGCAGAGAGCTTCGCAGGATCCATAGCCAGACCCTCTTGTGAGATAATGTAACCCAAAAAAGGCAATGAGGACTGCTCGAATACACATTTCTCGAGTTTAGCAAACAATGAGTGCTCCCTTAAACGGGAAAGGACACGAACGACATCCTGACGATGAGTCTCCAGATCAGGAGAAAAAATCAGGATGTCGTCCAGATACACCACTACTGAGGATAACAGTAAATCCCTGAACACATCGTTTACGAAGTCCTGAAATACTGCGGGTGCATTACATAACCCAAAAGGCATGACGAGGTATTCATAGTGACCGTCTCGGGTGTTAAAAGCGGTCTTCCATTCGTCACCCTTTCGAATTCGTACCAAGTTATACGCACCCCGCAGATCCAACTTCGTAAAAACTTGAGCTCCTCTCAGTCTGTCAAAGAGCTCCGAAATTAAAGGTAATGGGTATTTGTTCTTTATTGTGATTGCGTTGAGACCCCTGTAATCTATGCAGGGACGCAAATCACCCTCTTTCTTCCGAACAAAGAAAAACCCAGCTCCCGCGGGAGAGACAGACTTACGAATGAACCCCTTCTCTAAGCTCTCTCTTATATAGGTCGACATGGCCTCCGACTCAGGTATCGACAGGGGGTAAACCCTGCCTTTAGGTGGAACCGAACCTGGGATAAGGTCTATGGCACAGTCATACGGCCTATGGGGTGGAAGAACCTCAGCACCCTGTTTGGAGAACACGTCAGCGAAATCCAAATAGGGTGTAGGTATGGGAGAGAGATCAGTTGATGCAACCGCAACGACCTTAGGTGGTAAGGGAAGACATCGGGACTGACATTTCGAACCCCAACTAATAATGCTGTCAGACTCCCAGTCAATGTGAGGAGCATGAGTCCGAAGCCATGGAAGACCCAGAAGGACGTCGTCTATACCCTCAGGCAAAACAAGAAAAGAAATCTCCTCTATGTGACCCTGAGACAGGGAAAGGCGCAAGGGAACTGTCCTCAATGTAATGGAGTCAGACAACATAGTTCCATTAACAACACGGACAGGAATAGGGGCCTCTAACATGATAGAGGGAATATTGTGTCCCTTTACAAATCCTGAGGACACAAAAATCCCGTCAGCTCCGGAATCCACAAAAGCCATAATAGGCCATGTATTCTCAGATAACGAGAGCTGACCTGGGATACAACACTTAGAGGGTGCAGAAGACGTCTCTAGTAACCCCCCTCTAATGGTTACTAGGCCAGGGAGTTTCCCTGACGACTAGGACACTTGTTGGCATAGTGCCCAGCTTGACGACATACGTAACATATAGGAGGACCAGACTTGCGTAGTCTGGAGGACGTATGACCTAACTCCATAGGAGTGGGAGATGTTTCAGATGCTGAGGAAGATGGTAGTGGACCCTCAACAACTGGAATAGCCCGATGCTTAGGGCGTGAGGAAGAGACCTCGAGTCTATGTTCCTTATGGCGTACATCGATCCTCGTTGCTACTGTGATCAAGTCCTCCAGAGAAGCAGGGACCTCACGAGTAGCAAGGGCATCCTTGACATAGCCTGCCAACCCTCTCCAGAAGATAGGAATCAACACCTTCTCTGGCCAATCTAGTTCTGCCACCAGAGTTCTAAAAGCAATGGCATAAGAACTAGTGGATAACGAACCCTGAGATAGATCTAACAGTCTCAGGGCCGCATCATGGGTAACCTGCGGACCCATGAATACCGCCTTAAGAGCATCAAGAAAGTCTTTATGTCTCAGAGTAACCACATCAGAGCGCTCCCATAGGGGAGTCGCCCATTCTAAGGCTTTGTCCTGAAGTAAGGAGATGATAAAGCCTACTCTGGACCTCTCCGTAGAGAAGCGAGAAGAGTTGACCTCTAGGTGTATCTGACACTGACTAATGAAACCACGACATGATCTGGCATCGCCAGAATATCTGTTTGGCAGAGCAAGTCGAGGATCATGTGCAGATGTCACCATGGTCTGAGGTTTATCCTCTATACTCTTGAGCCGTGACTCAAGTACTTGTATGTAACGGTGTAACTGCTGATATTCTGCCATAACTGCCAGACCCTTGGCTCAGTCCTAATGTTACGGGGGGCTGTCTGATAATAACTGAAAGGAGTATCAGACAGTCAGGGTCCACCGTGCAAAGACTTTGCTGCAGACTATGGCAGAGTGCAATACCTCTGTTAACTCACAGAAGGATATAATAAGTAAGTAAAGCAATTCCTCCCTTACTTGGAGGGTGTGTGGAATGATCTCTGTTAATAATCACAGAGACAAAGGCAATGTGTGCGAAATGGCACCTACCTAGGTCCGCTCTTCTAGTGGTGCAAAAGAGACGAACAGCAGCGTAAGCCGCACAAAGCTCCTACCTGCGTTCGCTCCACTAGTGTGCGAGGACACGAACCACTAGATATGGCACCTGCCTAGGTCCGCTCTTCTAGTGGTGCAAAAGAGACGAACAGCAGCGTAAGCCGCACAAAGCTCCTACCTCTGTTCGCTCCCCTAGTGTGCGAGGATACGAACAACTGCCAGACGCAGTATAAGGAACGTTACCCTAGCGGCAACGTCCACCTACGAGTAGAATCACAAGGCCCAGCCAGACCATGTGCCTCAGGCACCTGCCTATGTCCGCTCCCCTAAGAGGTAAGGATACGGACAGCAGCCGAAGCTGTAAGGTATAAGAACGCTACCCTGCCGGTAGCGCTCACCTAGCATAGACAGAGGAATGCCTAGAGGAACGCGCACAGAGCGTCTACTCATATGCATGAACCAAGAGGACTGAGCACCATGCGGCGTGTGTCAGGGTCTTATATAGACTCTGTGCCTCATCCAAGATGGAGGACACCAGAGCCAATCCGCTGCCAGAACGACAGGAGTGACGTCATGCTGGCCTATCACCGAGCAAGACGTCACAAGCACATGACCAGCGACCAATCGGCATAGAAGGTGTCAGAGACATGTGACCTCGTGTCAGCGATGATGTCACCCGCACATGTGCAATGGCTCCAAGATTGGACTTAGTCTCCAGCGCTCGCACATGTGCAGTAGCAAGAAATCTGGACTTAGTCTCCAGCGCTCGCACATGTGCAGTAGCAAGAAATCTGGACTTAGTCTCCAGCGCTCGCACATGTGCAGTAGCAAGAAATCTGGACTTAGTCTCCAGTGCTCGCAGCAACCGTAACAGAGAGCTTAAATTAGAGTAGGCATATAAGCAATACTTAATTGCTATTGCTGTACATTGTACATTTGCACCTATTAGGGCTTTTCATATGACACTGAAGATTTTTGTTAGCCTTATTTAACCAAACAAATAAATAATTTTAAAAATGATGTGGGGGTACTTCCTATTTTTGATAACCAGCCATGGTAAAGCTGAAGTCGGGTATTGTTAGGATGGGAAGGAACATGGTTATTTGAACTTTTCCAGTTTAAAAATAATATATAATAATATAATATAATAATATTTTGGGGGGCTGATGTCAGCTGTGTAATGTCAAGAAACCCCACATAAACTGAAAAAAATGGTTTAGTTAAATGTAGACTCCCCCGCACTATTCCTATTTCTTTCAATTTATTATCAAAGATTTTTCCACAAAGCTCCCCTGTCATAGTCCATGTTTCCCTATTGCAGCTATGGCAACTGTGAATAGCAGCAACGTAGAGTGCCAGGTAGTGACGACAGCTCTCATCAGAGTTTCTGGCTCAATGTTGTGCTCAGGGAGACCAGTCAACATTGATGAAAATTGTCATCACTACGTGGCACCTGTGAAAAGGTGTGCTTTACTGTTATTCACAGTCTCCTGAGCAGCATTCCTGAAACATAAACCAATGAAGGAACTTCATGAGCAGCAAAGCACCAGAATGGGATGCATCAATCCTTGATCAGCTGAATGCTCTTATTTTTAGGCTGGGAAGGGCCAAACAACCACGGACCTTCCCAGCTTTATAGTATCAGCTCAGAGCTATCCGTTTGACCTTTGCTTGTTTTTCAAAAATGGGGCAACCCCACGTAATTGTTTAACATTTTTTATGTTAGTTTACAGCAGCGACCTGGGAGTCAGAGATGTGTCCAAGCGTCTTCACCATGCGTATTTTATGCCATTTGACTGCTGTTTGCATCCATTTGAGCCAATTTTCTGCCCCACCAACTCTCCTGTTAGGGTCTTCTAGAAAAATGCTCACATTTTCCATTGACATCCATTATACTTGGTACTCCAGTGCAGTCTGTCCAAGTGTCTTACCTGCTTGATTCGAGTACCAAGTATTCAAACATTTTAGTGCACATTCATCACTACTTTACACAGTGCAGTCAATAAATCCTCCTTTTCTCCAACCTGTCTCACGCTCTCCACCACTGTTAAGTGTCCATGCTAAGCCACTTCTTGAGATCAAGAGCTTTGGGAATCTTTTTCAGCAGGTGAGATATAATAAGAACCTACTGGAGGTACAGTGACTTTAAAAAGTATTCATACCTTCTGAACCTTTCCATTTTTTTACATTACATCCACAATCTTAAATGTATTTTATGAGGAATTTATGTGATATACCAGTACAATGGGGAAAGTATTTGTGAAGTAGAAAGGAAATGATACCTTATTTTCAACACATTTTAAAAATCTCAATCTAAAAATTGAGACGTGCTTATGTATTAAGCCCCCCTGAGTCAACAATCTTTATGATCCCCTTTTGCTGCAACTAGTATTGCAAATCTTTTGGGGTATGTCTCTGCAAGTCATGCACATCTAATGGCTGAAATTATGACCCATTTCTTTTTTCAAAATAGCTCTAGCACAGTGACATTGGATGGAGAATATCTTTGAAAAGCAATTTTATATCTTTCCACAGTTTCTTAATAGACATAGGTCTAGACTGTGACAAAGCATATTCAATCACATGAATAGGGTTTGATCTAAACCATTTTAATGTAACTCTAGCAGTATGATTAGGGTCATTGTCCTACTGGGAGTCTCAAGCCTTTTGCAGTTTCAAACAGGTTTAGTTACAGCATTGCCATCTATTTAGTAGAGTTGAGCGGTGTTCGAGGTTCGCCAATTTCATGTTCAAGTAATTTTGGATCGAACTTTTTGATAAAAGCTCGACAGTTCAAGTTAGGTTTGAGAACGGTTCGATCACCATAAACGTGGCTTTTCACAGTAAGGCTATGTGCACATGTTGCTATCTGCATACGTCCTGCGTCCCCAGCACAATCCCTCTCCCTTTCCTACTCACCGACCACGGCGCCTCGCTCCACGTCTGTCACAAATCTGTGGTGTCTTTTCCTTTTTAGAAAATGGCTGCCGCTTCATTAGTCAATTAGTTATTCCGTGCTTTCCCCGCCCACCGGCGCCCATGATTGGTTGCAGTCAGACACGTCCCCAAGCTGAGTGACAGCTGTCTCACTGCAACCAATCACAGCTGCCGGCGGGCGGGTCTATATCGTGCAGTAAAATAAATAAATAATAATAATAAAAAAAAAAAATGCGGTTCCCCCCATAATTGATACCAGCCAGGATAAAGCCACACGGCTGGAGTCTGGTATTGTCAGGATGGAGAGCACCACATTATCGGGAGCCCACCACCCTAACAATATCACCCAGCAGCCGCCCAGAATAGCCGCTTCCATTAGATGTGACAGTCCCGGGGGACTCTACCCAGCTCATCCCGAATTACCCTGGTGCGGTGGCAATCGAGGTAATAATGAGTTAATCATGCCAGGCGTCTCCCCAAGACACCGTCCATGATTAAACTGAAAGTGAAAGTAAATAAAGGTGGATCCAAGAGTAGCAAAAAATGGTCTGAAACACACTAGAGACCTAAAACATAACTTTTAATAGATTGCTGATAAAAGAGCCAAAGCTCAGAAAAAAAGTGAGTAAAAACAATAAAAGCAATGATAATTATTAGTGATGAGTGAGCATGCTTGTCACTACTCGGTACTCGCACGAGTATCGCTGTACTCCGGCTGCTCGGCGGTGACCGAGTAATCTCGCGATACTCGTGCTGTACTCGTGGTCTTCATTTCTGCATGTTGGCGCTCTTTTGAGAGCCAGCCCTCATGCAGGGATTGGCTGGCAGACCACTGCAATGCCACAGCCCTGTTAGTTGTGGAATTGCAGTGATTGGCCGGCCTGCACAGCGTGACCGAGCCTTTATATCGGCCGGCGCGCTGTGCTCTGCTCACAGCTATCCAGACAGTGAGTGCAGGGAGAGTGTCGCTGATTCAGGGAAAGCTTTGCGGCCCTTTATAGCTTTTTCAGTTGCAGGGCTGCAAACAGTGTGACCAAAAGTCCTTCTCAGGACTATTCTAGTTGTATACAGGCAGGCAGGGTATAGCCAGGTCGGAGTACAGTAGCAGAGTCCTTCTCAGGACTATTGTTGCTATATACAGGCAGGGTATAGCCAGGTCTGAATACAGGCTAGTGACCAAAAGAGTCCTTGTCAGGACTATTGTACCAGTATACAGGCAGGCAGGCAGGCAGGGTAGTGGTGACCGTATACCAGCCTTCATCATATCTGGGGCTGGTGTACACAGTGTAAAACAGTCCAGATAGTGTCTGACTTGTCTGTAATTGTCGCTCCCCAAAAAAACCTATTAGGTTCTTATTGCGTCCGTGCTTGGTTTTTAAAACCGCACGTGTGTGCCTGTTGGTGGCAGCGTACAGGTGCACTTGTGTGCAATTTCCAGAAACTTTGATATAACGCACAAGTAGTGAATATACACGTCAGCAGTGCACAGCATTGCAAAATGCACAAGGGCATTGGCAAGGAACAAGGAAGTGGACGTGATGGTGGTGCAGGCAGAGGCCGAGGTCGTGGGCAAGCTCTAATTTCGCCACAACAAAGGGCCACATCTAGTCGCTCGCACGTCCTGTCCCAAATTCTTGGGGACCGCAGCAGTACACCGCTCTTGAACCAAGACCAGTGTCAACAGGTTGTTAGTTGGATAGCAGATAATGCTTCCAGTCAGATTGGCACCACCACAAACACTCTGTCTTCCACACGGTCAAGTGTCAGTAGCCGTGATACTGCACCGCACATTTCTGAACCTGATCCTCCTTCCTACCACCAGGCTGAGTACACGTCCTCCTCGGACATTAATGATCCCACACTTGGACACTCGGAAGAGCTGTTCACGTTTCCATTCACACATTCTGGCCTCTCGCCAGCTCATATTGAAGTGGGTCATGAGGAAATCGTCTGTACAGATGGCCAAATATTTGAGCAGCCACGTTCTCACGAAGTTGGCAACGTGTCTCAACAAGTGGTGGATGATGATGAGACACAATTGTCAGCAAGTCAGGAGGAGGAGCAGGGTGCGGAAGAGGAAGACGACGTGGTGGATGATCCAGTAACTGACCCAACCTGGCAGGAGGATATGCAGAGCGAGGACAGCAGTGCACAGGGGGAGGGAGGCGTAGCATCACAACAGGCAGTAAGAAGCAGGGTGGTGGCCCCAGGCAGAAGTCAGGCAACTGTTCCCCGGAACAACACGACGACACAAGGTGCCTGTACAAATGTTAGGTCTTCCCGAGTCTGGCAGTTTTTTAAGTTGGATCCAGATGATTCAAAAAAGGCCATTTGCAACACCTGCCGTGCCAGCATCAGCAGGGGTACCAAAACTAGCAGCCTGACCACCACCAGCATGATCAGGCACATGTCAGCCAAGCACCCGACTTTGTGGGAAGTACAACAGAGTCGAGGAGCAGTGCTTGCTGATGTCAGTGCAACGTCTTCGGTGGTTGTGCATGCGAGCCAATCCTCTGTCCATGCTGCCTGCGAACAAGCCTCCTCCACTCCTGCACCTGCAGTTGCCTACGCAGAAATAACACCATCATCAAGCACGTCCTTGTCCCAGCGCAGCGTTCAGTTATCCATTCAGCAAACCTTTGAACGCAGGCGCAAATACACTGCCAACACCCCACATACCACAGTTCTAAATGCTAACATTTCGCGACTGCTTGCGCTGGAAATGTTGCCTTTTAGGCTGGTGGAGACAGAAGCATTCCGTGACCTGATGGCGGCAGCTGTCCCACGTTACTCGGTCCCCAGCCGCCACTATTTCTCCCGGTGTGCCGTCCCCGCGTTGCATAACCACGTGTCACAAAACATCACACGTGCCCTGAACAACGCTGTTTCACCCAAGGTCCACCTAACCACAGACACGTGGACAAGTGCTTGTGGGCAAGGCCGCTACATCTCGTTGACGGCACACTGGGTTAATATTGTGGAAGCTGGGACCCAGTCTGAGCGAGGGACGGAACACGTCCTTCCCACACCAAGGTTTGCAGGCCCTACCTCAGTCAGTGTTTCACCCACACTCTACAGCTCCGGAATGTCATGCTCTTCAGCCTCCTCCTCCTCCTGCGCATCCTCATCCACTGTACCCTCCACACCAGTCACAAGCTGGAAGCACTGCAGCACTGCCTCGGCGAAGCGGCAACAGGCTGTGCTGAAGCTAATCTGCATAGGTGACAAACCCCACAATGCAGAAGAGCTGTGGACAGCTCTGAAACAGCAGGCAGATCACTGGCTCACACCTCTGAACCTAAAGCCAGGAAAGGTCGTGTGTGACAATGGCCGGAACCTGGTGGCGGCTTTGAGGCGAGGCCAGCTGACACATGTTCCATGCGTGGCCCATGTGCTCAACCTCGTGGTTCAGCGGTTTATAAAGTCATACCCAGAGCTGTCTGATCTGCTGGTAAAAGTTCACCGCCTGTCTGCACATTTTCGAAAGTCACCTACTGCTTCAGCCGGCCTTGCCGGCTTTCAGCGCCGTTTGCATCTTCCGGCTCACAGACTGGTGTGTGATGTCCCCACGCGTTGGAATTCAACTCTGCACATGTTGGTCAGGATATGTGAGCAGAAGAGGGCAGTTGTTGAGTACCTGCATCACCTAAGCCGTCGGGAAATGGGTCAAACTCCACACATAACACCTGAGGAGTGGAGATGGATGTCAGACCTATGTACCATCCTCCAAAACTTTGAGGACTCCACCAAGATGGTGAGTGGTGATGACACCATTATTAGCGTCACAATACCGCTACTCTGCCTTCTAAAACGGTCTCTGCTGAAAAACAAACATGATGCATTGCAGGCGGAGCGCGATGAGTTGCAGCAAGAAACAGTAGTGGGTGTGGGTGATAACGCACTGCCCAGCCTCGTCTCATCACAACGTGCAGTGGAGGACTATGACGAGGAGGAGGATGAAGACATGGAGCAACTCTCCGGCCAAATTGAGGATATGACATGCACACCAGTCATATCCTCGGTTCAGCGTGGCTGGCCAGAGGACAGGGTAGATGAGGAGGAGGAGGAGGAGGAGGAGGACAGCATGTTCAGTCATCTTGTTGGTCAGGCTACTGAAGTCCTGGCTGTTAAGAGTCTGGCGCACATGGCTGACTTTATGGTAAGCTGCCTGTCTCGTGACCCTCGCGTTAAGAACATCTTGGCCGACAATCATTACTGGTTGGTAACACTGTTAGACCCACGCTACAAGGAGAACTTTTTGTCTCTTATTCCCGTGGAGGAGAGGTCAACCAAAATGCAGCAGTTCCGGAAGGCCATACTCACGGAAGTAGGCAAAGCATTCCCCTCACAAAACGCTAGCGGCATAGGTCAGGAATCAGTGGACAACCGAGGCGTACAGCCGAGAGAGGCACAAGTCCAATCCGCCAGAGGTAGGGGAACAGTCTTTAAGATGTGGGACAGTTTTCTCAGCCCCTCACGTACCACAGCCCCTGAGGTGCGGGGTAGTGCCACAAGAAATCCTAAGTTTGCCCAGATGCTGAAGGAGTACCTTGCAGATCGAACAACTGTACTCCGACATTCCTCTGTGCCTTACAATTATTGGGTATCCAAGCTGGACACGTGGCATGAATTGGCTCTCTACGCCTTGGAAGTCCTGGCCTGCCCTGCTGCTAGCGTTTTGTCAGAGCGTGTTTTTAGTGCCGCAGGTGGAATCATTACAGATAAACGCACCCGCCTGTCAACTGAAAATGCTGACAGGCTGACTCTGATCAAGATGAACAAGGGTTGGATTGGGCCAGACTTCACCACACCACCAGCAAATGAGAGCGGAATTTAAAGTTTGCCATGTACCTCCACTCACCCATGGGTACACACTTCTGGACTTTGGATAATCGCTGGACTGCTCCTCCTTCTCCTCATGCGCCACCATGATGATGACCGTTACAAATTGCAATACTTAGGCCTTTGTTTCAGGTATACCCCCAGTGGTAAATTTTTTCGCCCATTCTTTGCAGAATGGACATTACAACGACAGGAGACCCGCTCCTTTGCAATGGGAACAATGTTTTGAGGCCCTCATGCACGTCTCTACCCAGAGAGAACGTGGAGCCTCCCAATTTTTGGCTGCCCTGCCTAAGGGCTATACTATAATACACCCACTTCCTTAAAATGGACACTTAATGTTTTGAGGCCCTCATGCACGTCTCTACCCAGGGACAACGTGGAGCCTCCCAATTTTTGGCTGCCCTGCCTAAGGGCTATACTATAATACACCCACTTCCTTAAAATGGACACTTAATGTTTTGAGGCCCTCATGCACGTCTCTACCCAGGGACAACGTGGAGCCTCCCAATTTTTGGCTGCCCTGCCTAAGGGCTATACTATAATACACCCATTTCCTTAAAATGGACACTTAATGTTTTGAGGCCCTCATGCACGTCTCTACCCAGGGACAACGTGGAGCCTCCCAATTTTTGGCTGCCCTGCCTAAGGGCTATACTATAATACACCCACTTCCTTAAAATGGACACTTAATGTTTTGAGGCCCTCATGCACGTCTCTACCCAGGGACAACGTGGAGCCTCCCAATTTTTGGCTGCCCTGCCTAAGGGCTATACTATAATACACCCACTTCCTTAAAATGGACACTTAATGTTTTGAGGCCCTCATGCACGTCTCTACCCAGGGACAACGTGGAGCCTCCCAATTTTTGGCTGCCCTGGCAAAGGGCTATACTGAAATAGACCCACTTCCTTACAATGGGCACTTCTGGTTTGCAGACCATCATGCACGTCTCTATTCAGGGACAATGTGGAGCCTCCCAATTTTTGGCTGCCCTGGCAAAGGGCTATACTGAAATAGACCCACTTCCTTACAATGGGTACTTCTGGTTTACAGGCCATCATGCACGTCTCTATCCAGGGACAATGTGGAGCCTCCCAATTTTTGGCTGCCCTGGCAAAGGGCTATACTGAAATAGACCCACTTCCTTACAATGGGCACTTCAGGTTTACAGGCCATCATGCACGTCTCTATCCAGGGACAATGTGGAGCCTCCCAATTTTTGGCTGCCCTGGCAAAGGGCTATACTGAAATAGACCCACTTCCTTACAATGGGCACTTCAGGTTTACAGGCCATCATGCACGTCTCTATCCAGGGACAATGTGGAGCCTCCCAATTTTTGGCTGCCCTGGCAAAGGGCTATACTGAAATAGACCCACTTCCTTACAATGGGCACTTCTGGTTTACAGGCCATCATGCACGTCTCTATCCAGGGACAATGTGGAGCCTCCCAATTTTTGGCTGCCCTTGCAAAGGGCTATACTGAAATAGACCCACTTCCTTACAATGGGCACTTCAGGTTTACAGGCCATCATGCACGTCTCTATCCAGGGACAATGTGGAGCCTCCCAATTTTTGGCTGCCCTGGCAAAGGGCTATACTGAAATAGACCCACTTCCTTACAATGGGCACTTCAGGTTTACAGGCCATCATGCACGTCTCTATCCAGGGACAATGTGGAGCCTCCCAATTTTTGGCTGCCCTGGCAAAGGGCTATACTGAAATAGACCCACTTCCTTACAATGGGCACTTCTGGTTTACAGGCCATCATGCACGTCTCTATCCAGGGACAATGTGGAGCCTCCCAATTTTTGGCTGCCCTGGCAAAGGGCTATACTGAAATAGACCCACTTCCTTACAATGGGCACTTCAGGTTTACAGGCCATCATGCACGTCTCTATCCAGGGACAATGTGGAGCCTCCCAATTTTTGGCTGCCCTGCCTAAGGGCTATACTATATAATACACCCACTTCCTGACAATGGACACTTAATGTTTTGAGGCCCTCATGCACGTCTCTATCCAGGGACAACGTGGAGCCTCCCAATTTTTGGCTGCCCTGCCTAAGGGCTATACTACAATAGACCCACTTCCTTACAATGGGCACTTCAGGTTTACAGGCCCTCATGCACGTCTGTATGCAGGGGCATTGGTGAACCTCACAATTTTGGACTGCCCTGGCAAAGGAAAATACTACAAAGACTCACTTCCTCAAAATGGGCACATTAGACTCAAGAGGCCTTCATGTACGTCTCTTCTCAGGGACATCGGAGTGCCACACAATGTTTTCACGTAAAATCTTTCATGTATTAATCTCAAAAAGTAACATACACCAGCTCTATCTCACTATTGGGTATGTGCCCTTAACATTTCTGCCATGAAAAATCATTTTGGGGTCATTTTGGAAGGTTTTCTGGTGAGTCCGTAAAAATGGCGTGAAACGCGGACAAAATTGTTCACAGCTGTGACTTTTGAGTGATAAATGCTTCAAGGGGTCTTCCCCATGCTGTTGCCATGTCATTTGAGCACTCTTCTGAGACTTTTGTGACATTTTTAGGGTTTCTCCATGCTGCCGGGGGGTCATTTCACAAAAATACTCGGGTCTCCCATAGGATAACATTGGGCTCGTTGCTCGGGCCGAGTACACGAGTATCTTGGGAGGTTCGGCCCGAGCTTCGAGCACCCGAGCTTTTTAGTACTCGCTTATCACTAATAATTATCATGCTATACAAGGGGCATACATCATGGCCCAATTCAAACCACCATTCACAATTCTGTATTGCAGTGGTATCCTCAAAGCAAAAAATTGAGAGACCACCCAGTATTGTACTCAGATGGTGATAGGCAAAAGAAAACACACTCCCCCTAGCAACCCTCATGCAGGGGCCAAAAAAGGAGGATATAATGTGTACTAAATATGCTGGCAATATAGGTCAGAATATCGTGACAAAATTAAATCCCCTAAGAGAGAGAACAATATACTGACCATATACAACAGATCAGGGTATCCTTTGCGTAGTAAGATCCCCGAAGTGAACAATCTTACCCAATTTTGTAGAAATATAGAGGGCGACTAGAAGTATATCACGGCTTCCGGGGGAGCTGTCAACCAGCTCTTCAAATCCCTCAGGAATGCCACAGAGGAATCACCTCCATACAGTGTAGAAACACTCACTCCCAACGCGTTTCATGGGGAACAACCAGGGGAGTTCAGGTGAAGGTTACTATGTACTGTCCATTTATCTCCTATCTTGCAGTATTGTCATGCCCAGTGACACGCATATATCCGCATGTCTCAGGCAATCGCATCAGAAGTATTAGGTCACGAGTTCTAATCCCGTCCCGGTAAAGATTTTTTTTTTTATTTTTTTATTTTTAATTTTAAATTATAATTATTAGATATTTATAATTATAATTTAATTATGCACTGAGGGAAGGAGACGGACATCAGCTGTGAACCGCGGGACACACCTCTAAAATCGGAGCAGTTCACGGAATGAGGCTGCATTGCTCTCTCCTCTCTCTCTCTTCTCTCTCTTCTCTCTTTCTCTCTCTTCTCTCTCTCTCTCCCCTCTCTCCTCTCTCCTCTCTCTTCTCTCTCTCCCTCTCTCTCTCCTCTCCCTCTCTTTTTCTCTCTCTTTCTCTCTCTGTCTTTTCCAAGTCTCTCTTTTTCTCTTTTTCCCCCTCTCTCTCTCCTCTCTCTCTTCTCTCTCTTCTATCTCTCTCCCTCCCTCTCTCACCTCTCTCCTTTCTCCTCTCTCTCTTCACTCTCTCCTCTCTCTCTTATCTCTCCTCTCTCTCTCTTACCTCTCTCTTCTCTCTTTTCTCTTTCTCTCTCCCCCTCTCTTTTTCTCCCTCTCTCTTTCTCACTCTTTCTCTCCCTCTTTCTATCTCTCTATATTTCTCTCTTTCTCTCTCTCCTCTCTTTCTATTTTTCTCTCTTTTTCTCAGTCTCTCTTTTTCTCTTTTTACCTCTCTCTCCTCCCTCCTCTCTCTCTTCTCTCTCTTCTCCCTCTCTCTTCTCTCTCTCCCTCTCTCTCCTCTCTTTCCACTCTCTCCTTTTCTCTCTTTCTCTTGCTCTCTCTCTCCTCTCTTTCCTCTCCCTTTCTTTTTTTCTCTCTCTCTTTTCTCAGTCTCTCTTTTTCTCTTTTTCCCTCTCTCTCCCCTCTCTCCTCTCTCTCTTCTCTCTCTTCTCTCTCTCTTGACTCTATCTTTCCCTCTCTCTTCTCTCTCCTCCCTATTCTCTCTCTCCTCTCTCTTTTCTCTCTCTTTTCTCTAATCTCTCGCTTCTCTCTCTCCTCTCTCTCTTTTCTCTCTCTTTTCTCTATATTCTCTCTCTCTTCTTTCTCTGTCTCTTTCTCAGACCTGACGATGATCAGCTGATGCGGTCACCTGACGGCATCAGCTGACACTATAAGTCGAGTGGTGAGGCTGGCTTTTTATGGCCTGGCCGGCTAAATTATCAGCTGATGCTGTCGGACAGGAGTCTGCACTGAAGTGTGTAGTTTTTTTTGTTTTTTTTTGCACTGATGCATCAGCTGATTGTATAAAAGCTGTGTATACAATCAGCTGCTGTGTCATGTGATTCAGGCCCTTGAACCTGACACATCATCTGACCGCTTTGCCTTCCAGCAAACCAATCAGATGAGATTGGATCCGGATTGGAAGGCGCGGGACCATTGACTCAGGATTACTGCGGAGGGGGGTTCTTTATTTCAATAAAGATGGAGTCACTAATTGTGTTGTGTTTTTTGTAATAAAAATATTTTTCTGTCTGTTGTGTTTTCTTTTATCTGTACTAGAATTTCATGGTGGCAATGTCTAATATTGGCATGACACCATGAATTTCGGGCTTAGGGCCAGTTGATAATATACAGCTAGCCCTAACCCAATTATTACCCAGCAAGCCACCCGTCACCAGGGCAGCTGGTAGAGTTGGATACAGCGCCAGAAGATGCCGCTTCTATGAAAGCGCCATTTTCTGTGGCGGCTGCGGACTGCAATTCGCAGCAGGGGTGCCCAGAAAACTTGGGCACCTTGAGCTGCAGATTCCAATCCCCAGCTGCCTAGTTGTACCTGGCTGGAC
This sequence comes from Anomaloglossus baeobatrachus, assembly GCF_048569485.1. Taxonomy (NCBI): domain Eukaryota; kingdom Metazoa; phylum Chordata; class Amphibia; order Anura; family Aromobatidae; genus Anomaloglossus; species Anomaloglossus baeobatrachus. The sequence goes on from NC_134358.1 coordinate 273,806,245, forward strand.
ACAAAAATTGGGCGAAGCCCACGTCATTTTTTTTTTATTTATTTCATGAAATTCATGAAATAATTAAAAAAAGGGCTTCCCTATCTTTTTGGTTTCCAGTCTGGTACAAATAGACAGCTGGGGGTTGGGGGCAGCCCGTAGCTGCCTGCTATACCTGGCTAGCATACAAAAAAAATGGCGAAGTCTACATAATTTTTTGGAGGGGGCAAAAAACTCCTGCATACAGTCCTGGATGGAGTATGCTGAGCCTTGTAGTTTTGCAGCTGCTGTCTGTATGGAGGAGAGCAGACAGCAGGTGCAGAACGACAAGGCTCAGCATGCTCCATTCACTAGTGTATGCAGGAGAGCAGACAACAGCTGCAGAACTACAAGGCTCAGCATACTCCATCCAGGACTGTATGCAGGAGTTTTTTGCCCACCAAAAAAATGACATGGGCTTCACCATATTTTTGTATGCTAGCCAAGTACAATAGGCAGGTACGGCTGCCCCCAACCCCCAGGTGCCTATTTGTACCCAGCTGGGAACAAAAAAAATAGGGAAGCCCTTTTTTTAATTATTTCATAAATTTCATGAAATAATTAAAAAAAAATCGACATGAGCTTCGCCCCATTTCTGTGCCCAGCCAGGTACAACTAAGCAGCTGGGGATTGGAATCCGCAGCACAGGTTGGCCTGAGCTTTCTGGGCCCCTCTGCTGCAAATTGCAGTCCGCAGCCACCCCAGAAAATGGTGCTTGGGTTAATACTAGCTTTGTTTTACTAGCTAGTATTAAGCCAGAGATTCTTAATGTCAGGCAAGTTTGACCTGGCCATTAAGAATCTCCAATAAAGGGTTACAGAAAAAGACACCACACAGAAAAAAAATACTTTAAGGCCCGTTTCACAGGTCAGGGAAAAACACTGACGTTTTTCACTGGCGTGTAAAACACGCACATGTCCCTCCATGTGCCTTGAATCACGGCACACGTGGGTTGTCTAAGTGCAATCCGGGCTCCGTTCTCCGTGGCCTGTGATTGCACTTAGAGATTAACTCACCTGTGCGCGCTCCCGCTCTCCATGGTGCTGATCGCTCCCGCAGTGCAGCATACGGCCGGCGCTGACCCCTGCAGCAGCTGCTTCCGGGTCAGCTGTGTCGTGCATCATGAATATGCGCGACAGTAATGAGCCGGCTCAGAAGCAGCAGGCTGCACGGGCTGCAGAGGACATCGCTGGAGCCAGGTGAGTAAAAATGATTTTTATTTTAAAAGCACGTTTTTTTTCTGACACGTGTTTCACGGATCACACCACTGCGTGGTCCGTTGGACATCAGTGATGCCAGAAAAAAATGTACATGTCTCCATGCGGCAATCACGGACACGCATGAACGCTGCACGGAGACATGGTCAGTGAAAAATCACTGATGTGTGAGCAGACCCATTCATTATAATGGGTCTGCGTATGTCAGTGATTCTGGTACGTTTAAAAAAAAGCACAAACGTACCAGAATCACTGACGTGTGAAACAGGCCTAATAGAAATAAATACACAGACACACTTAGAGACTCCATGTTTATTACTCCCTCTTATCCCTCCACAATACATGGTCTTCTGTCTTCTTTCTTCTTCAACCCATGCAGCTCTGCTACATCAGCAGTGCTGCATGGGAGGAAGATGCTGCTGCTCCGCGTGCAGTCTTTTTACTCCGGGAGTGAGCTGAGGCTGCTGGCTGTAAGCGGTGATGTCACCGCTGACAGGCGCTTTGCTATAGCAACGATGATCTCCGTTATTGACCGGCTGTGGCAGCTGGTGAACAACGGAACGGGGAAGCAGAACGGGGAAGCCGACCGTGTGCAAGAGCATCTCGCCGGTACACGGAGATACACAAATGATCACCGCGTACCGGAGAGATGCATTGACAGGACCTAGCATGACATCTAGCCATGTGACCAGTCTGTAGCCAATGAAATAATAGACACGTGACTGGTCACATGCTATTTTGACGTCACGATAGGGCCTATTATCAGTGCTGGTTACCGGGAGGACGCTGCAATTATCGGAAAGAAAAGTGGCAGGTGAAAGAGTGCAGGACGCATCTCGGGGACTTCTAAGTGTTAAGGCAATGTTTATTAACTGTATGTGTACATTTATAATGTGTTTTTATGTGTTTGTGATTGCCTCCCATTGTTTTCAATGGGGTTCGAGAGGTTCGTCGAACGGCTCGCTGAACCGAACTCGAACGTGGCCTCCGTTCGATGAACCGAACCGAGCTCGAGCCTCTAGAGGCTCGCTCATCTCTACTATTTAGCTCCATCCATTCTCCCATGATCTCTGTGAAGCTTCACTCTCCATGCTGAAGAAAAGCATCCACACAGCATGATACTATTATGACTACATTTAACAATGGGGAAAGTGTTTACAGGGTCATTTGCAGTGTTAGGGTATGACATACCAGCGATTCCGACCACGATACGACCTGGTCAGGATTGCTGCTGTGTCACTACATGGTCGCTGGTGAGCTGTCAATCAGGCAGATCTCACCAGCGACCAGCGTCCAACCACCAGTAACTCGTAAAACAATGCTGCGCTTGGTAACCAGGGTAAATATCGGGTAACTAAGCAAAGCACTTTACTTGGTTACCCGATATTTACCATGGTTACCAGCGTACACCGCTTAGCGCTGACTCCATGCATAAAGCGGTGTACGCTTGTAAACAGGGTAATATCGAGTAACCAAGCAAAGCACTTTACTTGGTTACCCGATATTTACACTGGTTACCAGCGTACGCTGCTTACAGAGAGTCGGTGCTCGTTGGTCTCCCAACGTCAAACACGCCAATGTGTGCTGCACAGTGGGAGAGCAATGAGCAAAAAATGAACCAGAAAAGTGTGTAACGATCATTGATTTCACAGCAGGGGCCAGATTGCTGCTTAGTGTCACACACAGCGAGATCGCTGATAAGGTCACTGGTATGTCACAAAACCTGTGACTCAGCAGCGATCTTGCGAGCGATCTTGCTATGTGAGAAGTACCCCTTAGTTTTCCGACACACATTGGGTTTTGCATTTAACACTGAAAATTAAACTTTTGTCTCATCTCACCAAAGCACTTTCTTCCATTGACTAGCTGGGTCCCATAAATTACTTTTTACAGACTTCAAACTGGACTTCTTGTGACTTGCTTTTGTAATGGATTTCTATTTGTGACTTTTCCATAAAAGCTAGTTAAGGGAGCATACAACCAATTGTTGTCCTGTAGAAAGATTCTCTCACTTATTGTAAATCTCTGCAGCTCATCCAGAATGACCATGGGCATTTTGGCTACATCTTTATTTAGTACTCTCATTGCTTGAGATTTCAGTTTAGGTGGATGATCATGTCATACTAGTTTTGCAGTTGTGTCATATGCCTTCCATTTTTTGATCAAGGAGGGAACAGTGCTCTGTGAGATATTCAAAGTCGGGCTATGTAATTTTTTTATAATCTAACCTTCCTTTACTCGTCTCTCCAACTTTATTTTATCCCTGACTTGTCTGGTGTGTTGCATGGTTTTCATTATGCTATTTGATCCCTAATGTTCTTAAACATACCTCTGAGGCCTTCAGAGCACAGCTGTTGTTCTACTGATATTGTATGCATGTGAACTCAATTTACTAATTAGGTGACTTCTGAAGCCTATTGGTCACTCAAATTTATTTAAGGGTATCAGACTACAGGGGATTAAATAAAATACATGTCACAATTTTCAGATTCATATTTTTAAAACATTTTGAAAATCAAGTAACATTTCCCTTATGTTTCAAAAATTCTTGCTACTTTGTGTTAGGGCTTATAAAATCCAAACAAATTACATTTAAGTTTGTGAGTGTAATGTGAAAAAGTGTGGAAACTTTTACAGGGTATGAATACTATTTCAAGGCATTGTAGCTACCATGTAAGTGAATTACAGACACTTTAATAAAGATCTTTAAAAAAACTGTCTAGAGGGGTACCTCCAGAACACAAGAAAGCTCATGAAAATAAGGTTAAAATATCTCCTTTTTATTTAAAACCATAAAATAAAAAAGGGGAGGTACGCCCCCAGAAAAAGGAGAGCGAAACATACGTTGGGGTGGTGGGACATGGTCTAGCAGCTGAGCTAAGGACATAACAATGTATTAAAATCTGTTATGATCTGATCCCCATAGACTATCACAAAAATCCTATCAGCAGAATAACACAAGAGTTGTTGGAACCTGAGCTGACCGCAATCCCCTATCTGTCAGACCACACTAGAAGTAGCCATGAAGCATTCCTGAACACACCTAGATGCCTCGTCACAGCCAAAGAAACTTACTACACCTCACAGATAGAAATGAGAAAACCTATCTTGCCTCAGAGTAGTCCCCAAAGAAATAGCAAGCCCCCAACATATAAAACCAATGGTGATGTAAGAAAATACAATACACAGATAGGAAATATAGATTAGCAAAGGTGGGGCCCAACTTCCTAGATAGAACAGGACAGGACAGATAACTGATTGTGGCCAGCAAAAAACCCTGCAAAAAATACCAATCTCCTAATAATAAAAAATACTGAGACTCTTCCCCACTATATCAGGTACTCTTGTGAATAATTGGAGAAACAAAATATAAAAAAACCCCACAAGAAATACAAAAGTGCAAATAATGAAATAGAACAGGGAGAATCTCCCTTTTCTTACAGTGGGGCATGAAGAGGGGGAACCCCCATGCTCATCAACACAGAAAGACAATTCCTCTCCTGCAAGAAAACAGACTTTAAACAAAATAAAAAGAAAAACACCCTTATGTGTGGATCAGGCATTAAAGCAAAGAACTAGCAACTTATTTGGAATGGTACAGGCACAGGATAAATGAAGGACAAACTCCAAGCCAATTCAGAGACTGAGGAAATACATTTATCACCGGCCCAAGTCAGCAGACACTGCTCTTCTATATAACCCAGGCTGATCTGCAACTGGGGTTTCCAAACTCCCAATTAACTCCCACACCTGTTGAGTCACAGTCCGTTTCACCCCCAGTCCTGACCCCCAGAGGGAGCTCCAAACCATCACCCCCTCGGATGACATTCACAACAGTGATCTTCTCTACATAATTTACTTGTGTCTTTAGTGACTATGATATTTATTAGGGCATCATGTGTCTCCCTTAAATATAAGCATATAATACTTATTCAGGGGATCACCAGTATTAGATAAGTAGTACATGGATTTTAAAACAAAGGTTCTTCAATAGGTTCATTACAAGATGCTCAATTGTACATTGTATTGTTTTGATAATGCCAGTAAATTTTTAACAACCGTACTGTTTAGAATTTTACATAACTGCCTAGGTGGGATATTGTTTCCACCTGAGCTATGGAAATAGTATGTGATTACAGAATTTTTAAAATGTAAATTTCCATTTGACCCTAAGGGCGGCTTTGCACGTTTCAACATCGCACGTGCGATGTCGGTGGGGTCACATCCGGCGTCACTTTCGACATCGTTGTGTGTAAATTCTAGATGATATGATAAACGAGCGCAAAAGCGTCGTTATCGTATCATCGTTGCAAGCTCCGACTTTTCTATAATTTTGCTGCAGCAATGGTACGATGCTGTTCCTCGTTCCTGCGGCAGCACACATCGCTGTGTGTTACGCCGCAGGAGTGAGAAACTTCACCTTACCTGCCACCGGCGGCTCTACAGAAGGAAGGAGGTGGGTGGGATGTTTACATCCTGCTCATCTCCGCCCCTCCGCCGCTATTGGCCACCTGCCGTGTGACGTCGCTATGATGCCGCACGACCCGCCCCCTTAGGAAGGAGGCGGGTCGCTGGCCAGAGCGGCGGTCGCAGGGCAGGTGAGTGCATGTGAAGCTGGCGAAGCGATAATGTTCGCTACGCCAACTATCACAAGATATCGTACCTGCAACGGGGGCGGGGACTATCGCATGCGACATCGCAGCATCAGCTTGCGATGTCGCAACGTGCAAAGCCCGCCTAAATATTATGTATACAATTTGATTGTTGTTTCTAGGTGTATTTATTTCCAGGTCCCTTGTCATTATTTGGTGGAACTTCTGCATACCTCTCATTTTTTGTATTTTAAGGATTTGAATAAAAATGAGATATTTTAACCTTATTTTCATGAGTTTCCTGTGTTCTGGAAATAACCCTCTAGGCAGTGTTTTTGTGAGTATAATGTGTTGAAGCTTCTTTAAGTTTGTAGGGGAAACAAATATCTTTGACTAATTTTTAACACTGTGTGTAACTTTAAAGAGCTTTGCAGCATGAATAGGGATATTATGAAATCCGCCACATACAGTTAGGTCCAGAAATATTTGGACAGTGACACAAATTTTGTTATTTTAGCTGTTTACAAAAACATGTTCAGAAATACAATTATATATATATAATATGGGCTGAAAGTGCACACTCCCAGCTGCAATATGAGAGTTTTCACATCCAAATCGGAGAAAGGGTTTAGGAATCATAGCTCTGTAATGCATAGCCTCCTCTTTTTCAAGGGACCAAAAGTAATTGGACAAGGACTCTAAGGGCTGCAATTAACTCTGAAGGCGTCTCCCTCGTTAACCTGTAATCAATGAAGTAGTTAAAAGGTCTGGGGTTGATTACAGGTGTGTGGTTTTGCATTTGGAAGCTGTTGCTGTGACCAGACAACATGCGGTCTAAGGAACTCTCAATTGAGGTGAAGCAGAACATCCTGAGGCTGAAAAAAAAGAAAAAATCCATTAGAGAGATAGCAGATGCTTGGAGTAGCAAAATCAACAGTCGGGTATATTCTGAGAAAAAAGGAATTGACTGGTGAGCTTGGGAACTCAAAAAGGCCTGGGCGTCCACGGATGACAACAGTGGTGGATGATCGCCGCATACTTTCTTTGGTGAAGAAGAACCCGTTCACAACATCAACTGAAGTCCAGAACACTCTCAGTGAAGTAGGTGTATCTGTCTCTAAGTCAACAGTAAAGAGAAGACTCCATGAAAGTAAATACAAAGGGTTCACATCTAGATGCAAACCATTCAATTCCAAAAATAGACAGGCCAGAGTTAAATTTGCTGAAAAACACGTCATGAAGCCAGCTCAGTTCTGGAAAAGTATTCTATGGACAGGTGAGACAAAGATCAACCTGTACCAGAATGATGGGAAGAAAAAAGTTTGGAGAAGAAAGGGAACGGCACATGATCCAAGGCACACCACATCCTCTGTAAAACATGGTGGAGGCAACGTGATGGCATGGGCATGCATGGCTTTCAATGGCACTGGGTCACTTGTGTTTATTGATGACATAACAGCAGACAAGAGTAGCCAGATGAATTCTGAAGTGTACCGGGATATACTTTCAGCCCAGATTAAGCCAAATGCCGCAAAGTTGATCGGACGGCGCTTCATAGTACAGATGGACAATGACCCCAAGCATACAGCCACAGCCAAAGCTACCCAGGAGTTCATGAGTGCAAAAAAGTGGAACATTCTGCAATGGCCAAGTCAATCACCAGATCTTAATCCAATTGAGCATGCATTTCACTTGCTCAAATCCAGACTTAAGACGGAAAGACCCACAAACAATACAGGAGGGTTTGACTCAAATTATAATGCAAGCCTGTGAATGAGAGTGGCTGCATAAAGATAAGATAGATTAAAATCAAGCACTGTACCTGAATTTCAGAGTCCCCATCTACATGATAAAAGTGCCTTTGACCTGCTGTGTGCAGACAGGTTCCCCCTGAAAAACACCACTGTGTGGCACGGCCCAGACAAGTCTCCCCTGAATGACAGTAGTGTGCTTCACAGCACAGGTGAACTCTCTGAATAATAATAGTGCAACACAAGCTGAAGACAAGCTCTTCTGGAATAACAACAGTGATCCACATATCTTAGGGGAGCCCCCCTGAATGACAGTGGTGATTTGAACACTGCAGACAATCTCTTCTTGACCAACACAGAAAAGCCACATATTCAGGACAACTCCTTGTAGCTTAACAGCTGCAAACCTCATATCATAGAGGAGCTCCCCCTGAAAAACAACAGAGAACCACATATCACAGAGGAGCCCTCCTGAATAACAGTGGTGAACAACATATACAGACGATCTCCACAAGAAAAATAATAGTGAGCTGTACACTGTAGAGAAAGTCAACCTGAATATTACTAGCGAACTGCAGCCACCCTCCTCGCCACCAAAATAGGTGAGACCTTCCTTCAATCAAACCTTGAGATCTACAATCTGATGAAACTCACATAAAAGATCATATGATTTAACTATTTACTTCCTTACTCCAGATGTAGTAGTATCAATACAGGCAAAATGGTAAAAGGTTACAAACCCCAAACTGAAGAATCAAATAAACAACACAAAACGCCAAAAAAAAGTCAAGATGAAAACAAGTCGCAAAAACGAACTGTAACTGAAACACCTCAACGTAATAAAATTTGTAATGAACTACACAAACAGAAAGCAGCAACACTTCCACTCTACCAGTGGTCAGATAGTGATGAAGATGAGGCCTCCAAATCCATACAGCAGGATCACGATATAAAAGAATACATTAAGGCTTTCCCTACAGCAGAATATATGAACAATCTATTTAAGGACTTTACACAGGCTGTGAAGGATGAGATCGCAGATCTCAGAAAAGATGTTAAATCGGTGCATGACTGAATACAAATCCTGGAAGATAATAACGAACAGATCATAGCACACGCTTCAAAAGTAACAGAAATCTTAATTGAGAAACAAAAAGATCAATTTCTGCAAAGGACCCACATAGATGACCTTGAAAATAGGTCCCGCAGAAACAACTTAAGAGTTAAAGGCCTGCCGGAATCTATCCCTGATAAGGATATTTTCACTACCTTGACCACAATCTTCAACAACATTATCGGGAAACACAATGAAAATGACCTGAAGATAGAAAGAGCACACAGAGTGTTTTGACCAAAACAATCGGGAACAGACAGACCAAGAGATGTTTTATGCTGTTTCCAAAGCTTTAAAACCAAAGAGAACATTTATCAGAAAGCGAGAGGTGCGGAAAAAATAGAATACAAAGGCTCGGAGATTCAAATCTTTCAGGACCTTACAAAGCTGACTCTCGACCTTAGGCGACAGCTTCAACCCTTGACAAAAGTTTTGAGAAATAAGAATATTCCCTACAGATGGCTCTTCCCCTTTGGGCTGGCAGTCCCATTCAATGGCAAGACCCTGACAATCAGAACTCCTGATGACTTACCGTTCGTCCTCAGAAAATTGGATTTATCGGACCTCCAGGTCCCAGATTGGACAACAGCGGAGGCATTTCTAAATTTGCCTCCACTTCCAGTATCTGAAAAGTGGTCTATAGTCACTCCACCCAAAGAAAAAAAGAAAAGAAAACTGAATTCTGAATACAAGAGAACACCAAATAGAGACTACAGAGAAAACGGAGAAATCGGGTGAAGATAGAAGCAAAACCTATGATATAAATATTTACTTTGATCAGAAATTCTAGGTTAACTGTTTCTAAAGTTCTGTTATAGTTACTTTTGTATTAAGAGTTATATTTAGAAAAGAGATATGAAGTTGTTGATACTCAACATATGTGAACCTACTACCCCCTCCCTCTTTCCCACTGAGGTGGAGACAGAGATAGGGGGAAGCCTGGACACAATGTATATGCTAAACAACATAATCCCACCAGATTGAGCTCATAGGCTACATTCGAAATGGGATTTGACATTGTGTCATTTAAAGCCTCTGGTTCAATTAAGACTCACCGGGAGTCTGTTTATACCTCTAATAAGTACATACATATTTCTCTCCGTCTTTGAAAAAAGGGAGAACCCTAAAAAATAAAAAAAAATAAATAAAAAAAGAAGAGAACCGCTACTTCTCTTCTAGGTCCACGCCCCCACGGACCTGAATACCACCTTTATCCTTGCAATTATTCCTGGTAGGGCGTGCATTATTTTTGCTCATATCCCTACCAGCTGCAAACATTTTCAAACCAGTTGAGAAACCTGGTGGCACGTTGCGCATCATTGTTCACTCTTTTGTTTTATTTATCTCATCCTTCTATAGTTCCTGTTTATTTAAAAATCCTGCAAAAACAAAACAAAACAAAACAAATAAGATGCAAATATGCCCCACTCAAGCATCAATGGCCAACATAAATGTAGCTACCTTTAACTTAAAAGGATTAAACATCCCAGGAAAAAGATCACAAATCTTGAACTATCTACATAAAAATAAAATGGATAGTATTTTTCCAAGAAACTCATTTTAAACAAACACACACACCAGTTACTAAAAATAAAATCTTTACTAAATGGTTTAACGTTAACTCACCAATCAAAAAAAACAAAGGTGTATCTATAATTATAAATAAGAGGATTCCTTTCGTCTTTAAGGATGCATTATATGAAAAAGAGGGCAGATACATACTACTGAAATGCACAATATGTAATACACTGTTTACGCTAGCAAACATTTATGCACCAAACAACAATCACGCCCCTTTTTTCAAAAGCTTTACTGAGATCTTAGATAATTTCACAGAAGGCCAATTAATTCTGGGAGGAGATTTCAACATACCCTTACACCCTCCGTTAGACACATCAAATGGCCAATCGACGGTCCCGCTCAAAACAACTAGATACATTAAAAAACTTCTAAACAGCAGACTATTAATAGATGTGTGGAGAATGATACACCCCGCCACAAAAAACTATTCCTTCTTCTCATCAGTACACAAAAAATACTCAAGGATTGACTATTTATTTCTCCCCACAAACATCTGAGCTTAGTACATAGGATCTCTTATGACTCAATATTATTCTCAGATCATGCCCCACTTTTTCTCAACCTGAACATACAAGAACAAATCAGAAGCCCCTTAAATTGGAAGCTAAATAATAATCTACTCAAAATGAAAGACTCACAAGATTATTTAGCCAGTTCTATTAAGAATTTCTTTATAGAAAACTGTATTTCTGGCAAATGCGACTCCAACATTTGGGAAGCGCACAAAGCTGTTCTCAGAGGCATTCTCATTGAACTTGGTTCGAGAACAAAGAAAGAAAGAGAAAAGGAGATCTCACTAAAAATAGCCCAAATTAAAAATATGGAAGACAAACATAAGATAACACAATCTCATATTCTAGAGAGAAATCTTTGTAATCTAAGACTTGAATTAAGGGCCCTCCTTGATCAAAAATTTGAAAAGTTTCTATCATTCTCCCGTTTTAAAGCATACTCCTATGCAAAGAAATGTGGTAGATATCTGTCAAACTCTATTAAGAAACAAATTAACTCAACACATATTCTGAAAATAAAAAATAATAAGGATCAGATATTCTACAAAACAGAAGATATCGCCAAAACATTTTCAAAATTCTACTCAAACCTATATAATCTAAAAGCGAACTGCAAATCTGACTCAGAAAAAATTGAAAAAACTGAAGAATTTCTCAAAAACCTAACACTTCCCCAAATTTCAGCTATGCAAAAGGAATCATTAGATCTCCCTATAACAAAGGAAGAAATAGAAGAAGCTATACATCAAACCCCAAATGGCAAGAGCCCAGGCCCTGATGGCTTTTCAATAGAATATTATAAGCATTTCAAAACTGAACTGATTCCACACCTGTTAGATTACTTTAACCATATTGATAAATCTAACAAATTCAAGAAGGAATCTCTAGAGGCCCACATAAGTCTCATACCGAAAGAAGGAAAAGACCCCACCTCCTGCGGCAGCTTCAGACCAATTTCGCTTATTAATAATGATGTGAAGCTCTATGCCAAAAGACTAGCGAATCAAATGCAGAAACTTCTCCCAAATTTGATAAATCCGGAACAAGTTTGCTTTATTAAGGGTAGAGAAGCCAAGGATAATGTGATGAGGGCAATAAACGCGATTCACCTGGCTAAACACCAGGAAATACAATTGTCGGTCCTTTCCACAGACGCGGAAAAAGCAATTGATCGCGTTGATTGGTGCTTCATAGAACAAACACTCCATATATTTGGCTTCCCCAAAAAAATTTTACAAAAAATCCTGGCCTTATATTCCACGCCCACAGCCAGAGTCAAAGTGAATAATATACTGTCCCCCAGCTTTGATATACAGAACTGTACAAGGCAGGGCTGCCCATTGTCCTCCCTTCTATTCATCCTTACACTGGAAACCCTTTTACAAAAAATTAGACAATCCCCCAAAATCAAAGGACTGAAGATGGGCACAATTGAACATAAATGCGCTGCTTATGCAGATGATATTCTATTCTTTTTGGTAAACCCAAATGACTCTATACAAGAATTGCTATCAGAACTGCGTCTCTTTAACACAATTTCTAACTTTAAAATAAATTTCTCTAAGTCCAATATAATGCATATCTTATTATCACCTGAAAACAAAGAAAAGCTGTCTAATCTCTCCCTTTAAAGAATGTTCCTACATCACTTATTTGGGTACAAAGCTCAGTAATTCTTCCAATCACCTTTACAAACTCAACTTTATGCCTTTACTAAAGTCAGCACGAAGAAAAAGACTGTGGAAACAACAAGCGCAAATAGGGTTTTACCCCAATATGTACGGGGTGAGGAGGGGGGAGTATGAATACTCACCAAATGTAGTTGTGAGAGTCACAACTACTATGAACGCATGTGATGTAGATCCAAGGCTGCAGCCACCAGTAGACAGCAGATAACAGAGAGCAATAAAGAAAGGTGTTCAATTGCTGCGCCAAAAGATCACTTCAGTGGATGTTCAGATTAATGCCACTTTATTTGTCATAAAGGTCGACGCGTTTCTGGAGCATCTGCCCCCTTCATCAGGACCATCAAGAACAAGAAAAACATCAAATCTCATTTGATGTTTTTCTTGTTCTTGATGGTCCTGATGAAGGGGGCAGATGCTCCAGAAACGCGTCGACCTTTATGACAAATAAAGTGGCATTAATCTGAACATCCACTGAAGTGATCTTTTGGCGCAGCAATTGAACACCTTTCTCTATTGCTCTCTGTTATTTACTAAAGTCAGTAGAATCTTCCCTGATGTCATGGAAAGACGCCCCGATTTCCTGGTTTGGTAGAATTAATCTGATAAAAATGATAATTCTACCCAAAGCTCTTTACCTTTTACAAACGCTCCCAATAGATATCCCTCAACAATTTTTTAAAAAAAATGAATGCTATAATATCAAAGTTTGTATGGGCAGGGAAAAGTCATAGGATTAAACACAAAATTCTAGTAAATCTGAGACATAGAGGAGGTCTTGACCTTCCAGATTTCGAAAAATATAGGACAGCAGCACATATAGCAAGAGTGGTTGAGCTTCAGTCCCACACATCAACAAAACTTTGGACGATACTTGAATTGAGCGATTTACATAGAGGATTTCTACATTACTTGTGGCCTACTTCCTTTAACAAATTTAAATACAAAAGTATCACAAATCCTTATACCATAACAACTCTCAAACTTTGGCATAAAACAAAAAAAAAATGAATCTGGTACAAAGGATCTGCAAAGCCACCCCTATTCTTCACCTAATCCCCAATAGCTACAGATCACTCAAAAAAAACTGAGCCACCTGGATCAATATAAAACCATGCCAATACAGTCATTAGTAGACAAAAAGGACTCACTGAATAAAGGTAAATTTAATGCACTTATTTCCACACTAAAGCTGGAGAAAGTAGATATTCAGATCCTACAAGATACGATAAATCTACACCTTCCAGATATCTCTTCCTCAACTACGGACCCACCATTACTCAAACTCTTTCTAAACACAACAAAGAATGAAAAAATAATATCCAAAATACATAAAAACTTATCCCAAGATGTTGATGTTCCAGACTTTTTGAACAAATGGGAAACAGAATTAAATACAAAATTCCTCCAAGAAGAAATCCAAATAATTATAGGGAACATTCACTCCCTCACTACTTCGGTGAGGTATCAAGAATTAAACTACAAAATAGTCTCAAGATGGTATAAAACTCCAATTATATTAAATAAAATAAACAGCTCAATTTCCCCACTCTGCTGGAGATGTGGATCTGAACTAGGTACCCTGTCACATATCCTGGTGAAATGCTCAAAAATCCAAAATTACTGGGAAAAAATTAGAGACAATATTAAAAAGGTGACCAATACAGAAATACCCTTATCTTCCGAATTCATTCTCCTCAACTTAGATCCCTCAAAGTCACTCCTTAGGAAAAATTCTCTGTTACCACAAATAGTTAATGCTGCTAAAATAGTCATAACAAGACATTGGAAGAGTGAAGAGCCACCTTCATTTAAAGAATGGATCAGAGAGAAAGTCCAGACAGGTACACTTGAAAAAATCAGACTGTCAAAAATCAAACATGGAAAAGATTTAAATGACTGGGAAGTTTGGCTAAATGCATCGTTATCATACTAAGAAGTTAGTTGAGAAGTTGCGTCTGATCAGCATGCAATGAGAAGTCTCATTTCGATAAAAAAAAAAACAAAACAGAAAACTTAGCAGGTTTTATTTTTCTTCTTTGTCTTTGCTCCTGTTGCTCCCCCTTTCTTACCTTACTCTCTCACGTATTATACCCCTATATTCTTCCTCATAATTCCCCCCCCATCCCCTTCCACCTTCTTGTTCTTACATCCCCTTTTCTTTATTCATGAAACCACCTGACAGTGTTATAAGTTGTTAATATACTTAAAGTTTTTTCTGAATCCACATTGTCATAATTTGTAAGAAAGTGTCATGATGGTTCCCTACCCATCAATGTAATATTCTAAAATGTTAAATAAAGAATTTAAAAAAAAAAAATCTTGCTGTTTGGACATAATCCAGTTGAGGAAGAAAGATTCCCCCATATTCCCTTGTTCACCAATTTATTATTTAAAAAAAACTTGGAAGTTCTGATATAATTCAAAGCGTAATGTCCCATGAAGCCTTGTGATTTGCTGTGTGAAGTCATTCTAAGAACTTTCTCAGAACGAGGCTATAGGTTTCTGTTGGTCTGTGGCAGCCCAGAATTTCTCAAGAGCAGTGTTGTCAGTAACTTAGTGATGTAACTGCTTAAGAGAACTTCCAGGCTTCCAGTGAGTGGCAGTGACCTATGCAGCCGCATTCTGATAACTGTAATGTCTTGGAATTGATAGACTGTGGTCTGTTTCCCTCTCCACTGAGCAACAGTCAAGTTCAGTTGTTGTCCTGCTTCAGAACACTTTGTCTCTGTGTGGAAACTTTGTGTGTTCATTGTATTTCTGCCAACAAGTACTTCCTATGCTGTAATATAGTTTGCTCTATCCCACAGCAGGTGTAATAAATGAAAACTTTCGCAGGATTCCATTTCCCGCTGGTCATATATCTGAATTCGACCATGCTTGGAAGCATAACCTGTTTGTCTTGTGTTGCTCCTGGCAAATTATAACTTTTGATTTACCTTATTTTACTCTGCACCTTCCCCTGAATTCTTAAGGAGGTACATAGAACACTCAATGATGGATTAGGGAACAAAGATCTGTGTGGTCATCTGAATCATCCAATTAGGGTTGTATACATTTGTGCAAGGATCTTTAAGGACTGTGGAGCTTTGATCTCTAGTCTTTAGATATATTTTTTATGTAACAATTTTTTTTTCTTTTTACCATATGAATATTATAATGCAACATTCAAGTAGTGTCTGCTAATATGAGAGAACTGTTATACAATGTGCATGTCTCTTCTATATTCCATTTGAACCCATGTATTTGCAATGTACTGTGATACACCTTGAGCCTGTGGATCCATCATGGGTTAACCCTGAGGAATTCAGCAAGAACCTGCACCTGTTCGTTTGGAGGACTTTTTAATGTATGGGTATAAAGAGGACTCAGTTCACATAGTAAAGCCACTTGACAAAGGCTACACTCCAGTAGCCGAAACGCGTCGCTGTTGTGTCAATATCCACGGAGAACTATGTCTTAACTGTTCATATGTTTATATGATCATTTTATTGGAAACCAAGTAAAATAAAGCACCTGGAAATTTACTGACATATCTCTCCTCCTTGCGCTCAGCAGAACTCTTTCCTCTTCATTATACTCAGGTAACAGCACCTGCAGCCCGAGCAGCAGAGGGAAATCTGAGCACATGGAATGGGTGAGCTCAAAGTTTTTCATGTTGTCTGTTTACATTTGTGCAAGGGTCTTTAAGGACTGTGGAGCTTTGATCTCTAGTCGTTAGAACAACCAGTAGAGTCAGGTGTAGTAGTTTTAAATAAGACTTTATTTTATTATTTACTATGTGTGCACTTTATTGCACAAAAAATGATTACCAGCTCCCCCTATTTTTGTGTATAATGAGACGGACCTTTCCACTACTGCAGAGGTTTTGTTCTTTCCAAAGGTTGTCTCTGAACCTAAGGTAAAATTGCTATATGGCCTTGACAGGAACCAAAGTAAGTTTTCCCTTTTTCCAGTGTCTTCTAAAGTAAAGATTCAGTGTGTAGACATTATCTTTGCTTCTTGAGGATCCTACAGCTTGAGCATTTTCTTTGCCTGAGGGTTCTTCAATATTTACCTCTCCAGACTCTTTCTTTCTGCACTGGGTGTCAGCAATTGGAGGTTGATTCAAGTTAATCATAAGTTGGAGGTCTGTTAGGGTACCGTCACACTTTAGTGACGCAGCAGCGATCCCACCAGTGATCTGACCTGGTCAGGATCGCTGCTGCGTCGCTACATGGTCACTGGTGAGCTGTCAAACAGGCAGATCTCACCAGCGACAAGTGACCATCTACCAGCCAGCAGCGATGTGGAAGTGACGCTGCGCTTTCAGGGAGCCGGCATCTGGAAGCTGCGGACACTGGTAACTAAGGCAAACATCGGGTATGGTTACCCGATGTTTACCTTAGTTACCAGCGCACACCGCTTAGCGCTGGCTCCCTGCACTCGTAGCCACAGCACACATCGGGTTAATAAGCAAACCTTTGCTTATTTACCCGATGTGTCCTCCGGCTACGTGTGCAGGGAGCAGGGAGCCAGCACTGGCAGCGTGAAAGCTGCAGATGCTGGTAACGAAGGTAAATATCGGGTAACCACCTTGGTTACCCGATGTTTACCTTGGTTACAGCTTACCGCAGGCTGTCAGACGCCGACTCCTGCTCCCTGCACATTCAGGATTGTTGATCTCTCGCTCTCACACACAGCAATGTGTGCTTAGCAGCGGGAGAGCAACAATAAAAAATGAACCAAGGCTGTGTGTAACGAGCAGCGATCTCACAGCAGGGGCCAGATCACTGCTTAGTGTCACACACAGCAAGATCGCTAATGAGGTCACTGCTGCGTCACAAAAACCGTAACTCAGCAGCGATCTCAGTAGCGATCTCGCTGTGTGTGAAGTACCCCTTACTACCAGTTCAGATTTTAAGCAGTTGACACCTCCTTAAATGATCCAGTTCTCCTTAGTCAGTTTTGTCAGGGACTTTCTAGTAAGATCCGAGAAATATTGGCTTTTAGTCCCTCCCCTTTGTCACTGGAAGAGGCAATGTCACTGACAATTCATTTATACTGATGTCTTAGGTAGTGACCAGCGAACCTGTGAATGTTCAAGTTCTCAGAATCAGCACAAACTAAAAAAAATCAGGTTTTGCAGCCAAACATGACTCTGGATGCCAGACCTCATATAAGTCTAAGGGACCCGAACTTATGTGTTTTAAAATGGTGTTAAGAAGGTTTTGGGGGGCTGCAAAAACAGAAAATAGAGAATAAAGCGGAACACATACTTACCAATATTCATCTGCATCTTCTGGTAGAAACTTACATCGAAACAGTGTCAAAACCGTGGACCGTGGTTTTCTGCCGGGAGATAAAAATTGGGTTTAGAAATCTGGTGCAGACTTGCCTGCTCCAAATTTGCATCTCCTGGCAGAAAACCACAACACAACTTTAGTTTTGCCATGAAATGCAGACATGGTACTGAAATTTAATCTCCAAATTCCTGCACCAAATCTGCATCTTCTGGCAAAAAAACATCAATAATTATTATTAATGTTCATACCTGTCATTTTTTCATATTTTCAATATTTAATTCTACACATTTATGCTTGATTACATACCTATATTCTATCATTTACCCTTTAGCACCAATATCATTATTACCATTTCTGTCAACCACGTAGTGAGACATCTGTCTAACAACCACCAACAGGTAGTGTGTTATCTCCCCATTTTTTGTCCCTCATCTGTCAGTTGCTCTTCTTGCTATTCCTTACACATTCAAAACAATTGTAAGATGTCTACATGTTTTGTTTTGTTTTTAATTAGCTTCCTTATAGAATGCCATCATAATCCACATCATAATTTTCAGAGATTACCACAACATCATCACTTTCACCATTGTGACTAAGAATCTAAATTTACTAAGAGTCTGTTTTCAGAGTTTTGGAGGCAACTAGAGTACCCGGAGGAAACCCATGCAAATCATAGGGACAAAAAATTGGTCAAAAAAATATAAATGCAAAAATATGTTGCACATTTGTTTCAAATGTCGTATGTGTGGGTGTGTATATATATATATATATATATATATATATATATATATATATTAGCGTCCAGAGGAGGTGGGGGCAGCTCTGTAGTGCTGCTGGGGGCTGGTTAGGGATACAGAAGCCAGCGTTAGATCTCCTGCTCCCGCTCATATAATATGCACTGCCACTGTCCATCACTGTGGTGCTGAAACCGCACCGTGGTGATGGGCTGGGGGGAGTGGTGCATATTATATGTGCCAGTGCTCCCCTTTGATGGCACATGCCCCCCCCCCTGTGTTAGATATGGCCCCCATGCTGCTGCTCATCCTAAAATAACAAAAACTTTACTTACCCCCTCCAGCGTTTTTCCCCGGTCTCTTTGCTGTCGCTGTCATCAGGCATGCAGAGATGATATCACTCTGCTGTGCCGATCACATTATCGGCACCGAGAACCAGGAAGTGGAGGAGATCACTAGCATGGAGGGAGACACGAGGGAGGACAGCGCTGAGAAGGTAAGGAAAGAGTGTTTTATTTTACTATGGGCAGCAGCATGGGGGCCATATCTAACACAGGGGAGGTGTGCCATCTATTGGGGCCATGGGCAGCACAGGGGAACGTGTGCAATCCATAGGGGGCCATGGGCAGCACAGGGGAACGTGTGCAATCCATAGGGGGCCATAGGCAGCACAGGGGTTCGTGTGCAATCAATAGGGGGCCATGGGCAGCACAGGGGAACGTGTGCCATCCATAGGGGGCCATGGGCAGCACAGGGGAACGTTTGCCATCTATAGGGGGCCATGGGCAGCACAGGGGGACGGTTGCCATCCATAGAAGACCTGTGCCAGCGGTAGGAGGCGTGTGCCATCTATAGGAGACCTGTGCCAGCTATAGGGGACGTGTGCCAGCAATAGGAGACTTGTGCCAGGCTGCCAGCAATAGTAGACGTGTTCCAGCACAGGGGGACATGTGCCATAAATAGAGGATTTTTGCCAGCAATAGGGGACGTGTGCCATCAATGGGGGACATGTGGCATCACTGGGGGACATGTGCCAGAACAAGGGGGCTATATTCAATATAAGGGAGCCATATCCAGATTAAGGGGGCTAATTTCAGGATGGGGGGCCATGAGGGACATATACCCTATATGATTTGTTAGACGGACACTGGCATTATAAGACGGACCCCATTTAACATTAAAAAAAATTTCTCTTTTCCTTCACCAAATTTGGGGGTATAAATAGAGTATAGAATAGAATAAATAAGTGTATGTGTATATATATATATATATATATATATTACATACACATACTGTATATACGGACACATAATGCCTTGAAAAAATATTTATATTCTGGTAAACTTTCATTTTTTTTTACCTTACATCCACAAATGTAAATATAGTATATTGAGATTTCATGTAATATGCCAATAAAAAGCAGCAAAAACTGAACTCTGAATCATCCAAAAACAAAAGAAGTATGGTCAACTGCACACCCACTGAGTCATGACCGTGCTGTTAAACTGACATCCCATTCAAGGAAAGCACTAATTAGAGAAGCAGTCAAGAGGCCCATGGTTATTCTGTATGCACTGCAGAGATCCATTTCTCAGGCTGGAGAATCTGACCACAAGACATCTATTAGTCGTATGCTCCACAAATCTGGCCTCTATGAAAGAGTGGCAAGAAGAAAACCATTATTGAAAGCAAGCCACAAGACATCCCATTTGCAGTTTACAAAAATCCATGCTAGGGCACAAAGCTACCATGTGGAAGGAGGTGTTCTGAGCAGATATCAAAGTCGAACTTTTTGGAGTAATGTAAAATGCTATATGTGGTGGAGATGGAAAACTAACACTGCAAATCACCCTGAAAACACAATCCCCACAGTGAAACATTGTGGTAGTGGATAAAAAATGCTGTTGGGATGCTTTTATTTAGCAGGTACCGGGTAGCTGGTCAGAGTTTAGGGGAAGATGATAGGAAATAAATACATGGCAATTCCAAAAGAAAACCTGTCTGATGATGCAACATACTTGAGACTAAAGGGGGCTTTACAAGCAACGAAATCGCTAAAGATATGTCGTCGGGGTCACGGAATTCGTGACGCACATCCAGCGTCGTTAGCGACATTGTTGCGTTTGACACCTATGAGCAAGTGTTAATGATCAAAAATACTCACCTAATCGTTGATCATTGACACGTCGTTCATTTTCAAAAAATCGTTGCTGGTGCAGGACGCAGGTTGTTCGTCGTTCCTGAGGCAGCACACATCGCTACGTGTGACACCCTAGGAACAACGAACAACACCGTACCTGCGTCCTGCTGGCAACGAGGTGGCCGTGACTTTAATGCGGCTACTCTCTGCCCTTCTGCTTCTATTAGACCCCTGCCGTGTGACATCGCTGTGACGCTGCATGAACCGCCCCCTTAGAAAAGAGGCTGTTTGCCAGCAACAGCGACGTCATTAGGAAGGTAAGTTGGTGTTACGGGTGCCAGCGATATTGTGCACCATGGGCAGCGATTTCCCTGTGACGCTCAAACGAAGGGGGCGGGTGCTTTCCCAAGCGACATTGCTAGCGATGTCGCTGCGTGTAAAGCAGCCTTTAGGCATAGTTTCACCTTCCATCAATAGAACAACTCTAAAAATACTGCCAGAGCTACAATAGAATGGTTTAAAGCAAAGCATATTCATGTGTTTGACTGGTCCATTCAAAGTCAACACTTAAATAGCATTGAGAATCTAGGATGATATTTGAAACATTCTTGTTCACAAATGCTCTCTATCCAATGTCAATGAGCTAGAGCTATTTTTAGAAAGAATGGACAACATTTTCAGCCTCTAGATAAGCAAAGCTCTTAAGGGTGCTTTACACACTGCGATATTGGTAACGATATATTGTCGGGGTCACGTCATTGGTGACGCACATCCAGTGCCGTTCCCGACATCGCAGCGTGCGACACCAATGAGCGACGATAAACGAGCCCAACTACATTAAAAATCGTTGCTCATTGACACGTTGCTCATTTCCTTAATATTGTTGCTGCTGCCATTATGATGTTGTTCGTCCTTCTTGCGGCATCACACATCGCTATGTGTGACACCACAGGAGTGACGAACATCTCCTTACCTGCGTCCACCAGCAATGCGGAAAGAAGGAGGTGAGCGGGATGTTACGTCCCGCTCATCTCCGCCCCTCCGCTTCTATTGTCCGGCCGCTTAGTGACGCTGCAGTGATGTCGCTATGACAACGAACGCACCTCCCCCTTGAGGGAGGGATTGTTTGGCCGTCACAGCGACGTCGCTGAAAAAGGTATGTACGTGTGACACTGCCGTAGCTATAATGTTTGCTACGGCAGCGATCAACACATATCGTGCCACCAATGGGGCGGGTGCTATCGCACGCGGCATCGCTAGCAATCGCTAGCGATGTCGCAACGTGTAAAGCACCCTTAAGAGACATACTCCAAATGACTTGCATCAGTAATTGCACAGAAAGGTGGTCCTACAAAGTATTGACTCAGGGGGCTGAATATAAATGCACATCACAATTTTCAGATTTATATTTTCTAGAATATTTAGAAAATCATGTACCAATTCCTTTAAACTTCACAAATACTTTCTCCTTAGTGTTGGTATATTACATAAAATTCTAATACAATATATTCAAGTTTCTGCATAATGTGAACAAATAGTGGAAAAATTCAAGGGTTATGAATACTTTTTTCAAGACACTGTGTTTCAATGCAGTATACATGTATGTGTTTTTTCATGTGTCCACATTTCAAATCAAATGCATATACAATATATAATGCATACATATAATGGTAAAATTCTTCTGATTGGGAAGTGTAAGTTATCACCAAACCATGTGTATAGGACTGTTTACTGTCCTTATCAGAAACAGGCCAATACCGTGACACAGAGTCATTGCTATCATGCCGCTTTGGTCATGCCAGGTTGCCTTCAATTACATGTCATTTCTATGTCCTACCATCTGCTCAACCTATTTTGACCCCGCTTATGTCTTCACTACCATGCCAACAATGTAAATTATTTCTCATACTCTCAAATTTCATTGGTCATTATGAATTTAAATAGTCATCTCTGACAGCCTCTTCCCACTCCCTAATGAAGCACGTTTATGTTAAATGCAATTGGTGAGATGGGTAGAGTTGAGCGAGCCCAAACTGTAAAGTTGATGTTTCCCACCGAACAAGGCCTTTAAAAAAATTGGTGTCTGAGTTCAGAGTTATTGGGCTGCATGTATGCTAACCACTAGATCAAACATCAGGGTGCTCGGGTACCCCTGTTGCTTAGCATAGTAGGAGCTGCTTGCAGCCTCTAAACAGCTCTCACTGGCAGTGAAAACAACATTTTTTTATGTAGTGTGTGCAAACAACAAACAAGCCCCTCTCTTCCTTGGAAATGCTTTGTTAATGGGCTCGGTTCCAATTGTGTTTTGCATGGATAAGTACAATCCAATGAAACATCGGATTGATGTCACTCTAGTGCAAAACTATGGGGCAGCGTCCATCTGCAATAGATTTCTCATGCCATATCGGCATGAGAAATGAATTGCAGCATGCTGCATTGGCAGCGAGTGTCAGCTCACACACACCCATACCAGTCTATGGATGTGTGTGAAACATCACACTGCACTCGCATGTTATTCAAGTGCACTGCGATATACACCGAGACAGGCTAGGGAGGAGATGGGGAGAAAGTGCTCCTTCCCTCTTCTCTTTAGCTATGACCCGATCAAAAGATCGGATCACAGTTGAGTGACCCTCGGATGACATTTGCAACAGAGGGTCATTAGCATATCGCTGCTGATGCTTTCACATTGGAAGCTATGCGCAAGTACAACCAAAATGCCCAATCAGTGACTTCAAATGGGGTTCGGTCTCAAGGATCAAGTTCACACCAAGTCTGGGTCCCAAAACTGAAGTTTATCTAAAGTCTGTCTAAACGCAACGAACCCAAACTTCCATGGGACAGCTCTTCTCAAGATATGTGCATCCTGAGTTTATGTTCCTGGCCTGGGCCTGTATGCTTATTTTTTTTATTAAGTAGATGTATTTAATTTTTCCTATTTTCATTATTCCTCAGCTTTGGGTTTACCATTCAATATTAGTAGTAATAAGTGAGAACAACCACACTTTGGTGCTCGATATTGTAGCAAGAAGCTGGATGCTTGGATGGGCGTGACTCGAGTACCTGACAATAATGGAGTTCAAAGGGGAAATTAAGCATTTTTCTAGAAGATTACCTGGAAAAATGCTCAAGTTCCCCTTTTACTTCCTTTATACTCAATGCATGGGTCGCGCCCATCTGAGCACCAAATTGTTCATTATGAGTACTGAGCACTTGAACATGGTAATGCTCACTCATCACTAATTATTAACTATGCTTGCACTTATTATTAGCATTTATTTTTGCTTGCAAACACACCCACTTTGATATAGCTTGCTAGTCATATGACATTCCTCTACATGTATTTAAATCCACAAGTAGCATGCAGCACATTCCTTCATACATACTTATAATATTTTCCTCACTGTGTAAAGTCTAGAGTTGCTCTTTCATAGAAACATTGAATCTGACCTTTGCTTTTGTGAAAGTCCTAAATCACATAAACTAGATATTGCTCAAATCTGAGAACAAGTTAATTTCATTCTATTCCCTCCACTGTGATATATAGAAGTTTTCATGCCAAAGAACTAAGGGAGGATAAAAATGAAGGCATTTGCTAGTAGAGGCATGTACACTCTTATTAAATTAGGAGTAGAAAAAAAGCTCCTAAAAGAAGAAAATGCAATAATGTTCAAAAAATCAGCAGGTGAAATGAGAAAATAGAAGTTATCACTTTACTGTGAAAATGTATGGACTTGGATAAAACATTTCCATTGTTAATTTTAGTGACTTTATGTGCTTCTCTTTGTCATAGAAAATTATATTATTTTCTGATAGATCAATTTTAAAATATAAATTAGATGGCGTTCTTACCTATTCCAGTTTAACTACTTTAATATTGAATTCAGCTGTTAAAATTAAATAATTGATAAAAAAATAATCCTTACAGCTATTACAATATAAAAAAATGACTTTGCCTAATTAACCCCTTCACAACCCTGGATGAACTGGTATGTCATATTTTTAGGGTGCTTCCCAATCTTGGACATACCAGTATGTCTAACAATTGCGGGGAAACAGTGCACTGTGCACCAATAATCATCGCCAGGGACTTCTGTTATCTGACAGCTGAACCCTGTTCCTCAAAGCCAAGGATAGTGCCTGCACTGTACTTGGATGTTTAATGCCCTAAATACCAGGGTCAATATCTATCATGGCATTTAGTGAATGGGAAAGGGATCCCTCTCCCCTCCGATCAGTGTGGCTGTGATCTATTTGGGTGGGCCCAATCATTGTCATGAAGACCCATGTAGTCACCTAACTATGGAAAGACTCTGTGTTCATGCCTGTAGCATGATCACTCTAGCTTTTTCAGTGCAGCTCTGACAGCTGCAATGTTCTGCAGTGATTGAGCACTGCAGAACATTGCAGCTTCAATCAGAGTGCTGTAATGTAACGTCCATAAAGCGGCTAAGTGAAAAAGTAGAAAAAGTTGAAAAAAAGTTAAAATATTGGAAAAAAAATAATAAAATAAAGAAAATAATATTCCAATAAATAGTTTTATTTGTGTGAAAAAGAGAAAAAAGTACACATATTTGGTATTGCCGCATCGTAACAACTCAATCTATAAAACTGTCAAACTAGTGAACCCTTTCACTGAACACTGTAAGAAAAATGAATAAAAACATAGCAAAAACAGTGTCTTTTAATAATACAGCTGATAAAAATTAGAATAAAATGCGATCAAAATGAGATATATAAATAAACATGGTACCTTTGAAAATGTCATCTTCTCCTACAAAAAACAAGAGACCCCACAGCTATATGAGCAAAAAAAATAAAAAGTTCTAGCTCTCAGAATACATCAATGCAAAAACCGTTTTTTTTCCTATGAAATAGTTTTAGGGTGTAAAATCAGCAAAACATAAAATAAGACTTAAATGCAGTACCGCTGTAATCGTACTGACTCTCAAAGAATAATGCTATCTTATCACTTTTATGGCATGATGAATGGTGTAAGAAAGACAAAAAACCTATTCCATTTGCAGTGTTTTCTTGATTATTTCTCACAAAAATTGGGTTAAAAAGCGTCAAAAAGCATTATGTGGCACAAATTAGCACCAATAAAAACTCCAAGTCATTTTGCAAAAAACAAGCCCTCACATGACTTTGTCAGCAGAAAAATAAAGAAAACTATAGCCTTCAAAATTCAGTGATGCAAAAATAGGGTGTTTCCACATTGCTGTTAGCACAAAGGCTCTGGAAAAATGTGACGGATCCCTCTCAAAAAAGAAATCCAGAAATATCTGTGCTCTCAAATCCAAATTAGTGTCCACATGTTTATCATTATTGTAGTGGGGGAGCCTGCCTAAATGTACGGGGTTCAGGTTTCCAAAAGCACAAGCTGGGCACAATGTACTGGGCTTAACAAGGACTTACTTGCAATTTGTAATTCTGCAACATTCACTGCATTTGACATCATGGGTGTTTTCCAGAGACTAAATTAAATACACCCATAGATTAATCACAGGGGGTGTGATTGCTCAAATTTGGTTACTTGAGGAGTTTTCTTCTATTCTGGCACTTCATAGCTCTAAAAATAGAGTCCACAAACTATTACTATTCAACAAAAATCTGTGCTCCAAAAATCAAGTGATGCTCCTTCCCTCCCAAGCCCTGTGGTATGGCCAAAGAGTACTGTACAGTCACATGTGAGGTAATACCTTGTTCAAAAGAAATTGTGTAGCAAATTCTGGAGCCTTATTTTTCCATTTCCCTTATGAAAATTGGAAATTTGGTTTTCAAGCTACATTTTTTAGGTTAAAAGTGTTTTATTTTCCAATTTCACAGCTCAACAATATCAAATTTTGTGAAGCACCTGGGGGTTCCACATGCTCAGCAAACATAGATAAATTACTTGAGTGCTTTAGTTTCCAACATGGGGTTACTTTTGAGGGAGCTGAACTGTTTAGACACATCAAGGGCTCTGCCAACTTGACATGGCACCCGCAAACCACTCCAGCTAAATCTGATCTCAAGTATTGCACTTCTCCTCTTCTTCATTTTGCACTGTGCCTAAAAATTAATTTTTCACCACATATGGGGTACTAGTGTACTTAGGAGAAATTTCAAAACAAATTATATGGTCCATTATGTCCTGTGACCCTTGTGAAAGTTTTGGTGTTAAAAGAACTTTTTTGAGGTAAAAATTGTAATTTTTTCATTTTTATGGCTCACCGTTATAAAATTCCATGGAGCACCTAGGGGTTGAAAGTGCTCATGAACTATCTAGATAAATTACTTGAGGGGTGCAGTTTCCAAAATGGTGTTACTTGTGTGGGGGGTCTGTTTAAGCATAACAGGGGCTCTCAAATCACGACATGGCATCCGCTCATGATTACAGCCAATTTTGCAGTTTAATGGTGGCCCTTCCCTTCCAAGCCCTGCCATGCACCCAAACAGTTGATTTAAATGATATATGAGATATCAGCATACTAAAGCATACTAAAGATAAATTGCACAATAAGTGGTATGGTGGATTTTTTCCTGTTACCCTTGTGAAAAAAGCTAGGGTCTAAAAATTGTCATTTACCTTTACTGACAGTGATGTGGAAGCAAGAGACCTAATACTGTCGCTCATCCACCTCTTGATTTTAAAAATCGAATGCCAGGCCACATCTTGTGTGTTGCATCGACCATACCTGACTGCTATGCAAAGACACTATGGGGAAATGGGGGGGTGCAATTGATGCCACTGTCCTGCTGTCTGCCTGAAATGTTTTTAACTATCAAGACTCCAAGATGGGTCTTCAAGTTGTGTCTTGCCTGTACTGGATTGGGTGTGGGAGCAGCAGCCCTATACCTGTCTCTCATCTATCTCAATATTTCTTATGTCAATGGTCCAGGAAGCTAATGGTTGTGCTAAAACAGTGGGGCTGTACTAAAAAATATACTTTCGATGTTTTGGAATCTTTTTGACCCCTAAAGGTGTTTTCTCTGTCTTAAGTTTGGCCTCCTTTTGAATCTAAGGGGGTTCAAAAATGTTTGACTGGTCATTCGGCAGAATGTTTGGTGAATGTCAGAAAGTTTGCCAAAGATTGCCAAATCAAGCTTTGAAAGTTTTGCTCATCTTTAGTAGAGATCAGGGATGATTGGCAAAGGAATAAAGCAGTTTTTTGTCAATACAAAAACATGTAAAAACACCTAAAAAAATTATCAATACACATAATATGTTATAGGGTGTATTTACACTGGACAAATTAGTAAACCCTCGGTATCATAATAACAAGCGTGGTTGAGCTTGTTGTTCAGCGTGGTGTACATATGTGAATCCAATTTAAGGTATAACTCTTTGCTCACTAACTGGTATATGTATGGCCTTTATTTTTCAACATAGGGGATCATTTACATGCACGTATAATAACTTTATTGTTTTGAAATGTTTATTGTTTTGTAATATTTTTACATCTGTGGATTAGTGCAATAATTTTTGATTTTTATTAAACTACTATTTTCTGTATGTTTTTGAATTAATTGAATTATTGCATGTTTCTAATATTGAATTCTATATGCACTTTAGTACAATTAGTGTTTCCTTGGGAATTTTTTCAAAGAATTTTCAAAAATAACTTTTTTGAGTAATTTTCTCAAAGTTTTTTTCAAAAATTTTTTGGGGAATTTTTTTGCACAAATTTTGCAGCCTATTTTTTGTGAGCATTCCATTTTTCCACGCACACCCTTTGGGATTATTTTTTGTTGTTGTCATTATCGCTTATTCTGTTCCTTTAAATATTAAAATGATCAAATATTTAATAAAATTATATTTTGAACCACATCTCGGTCTTTTTTGGCTTGTTTAGTATGATTGGCAAAGGATTCTGATTTACAGTTACGGAGTTAAGTTCATGATAGACAATTCATGGTCTGAAACCACCATATTTTTTATCAACAAAAAATAAACTTGCTGCTACTAGTGACATAGATGGTCTGATAAACTACTTTTACAGACTGTCTGCTGTATAATCTTTAATGGCCTGACATTCTGATCAAGAAAGATAATATATTTTACCCTTGGGGAGATGAGAGTTGGATACCAGGTCTGTAGGATAATGACAGTCTCTGTGAGAGGTAATTTATTATATATGGACATAAAACACGTGAGTAACATTTCTGAATAGATGATGTATGCTATTGGGTATGGTTTTAGAAAAATTCAAAGAAAAATATATTTTTTTTTCTAACATTCAAGGCTTCAGTGCACAATATCACCCTGGTGCCAATCAATGGCTGGGTTTTGTTTATGTTACCATGGCATACCCAAGAGCACAGTTACGTTTTCAATGACAAAAAGTACACAATTTAAAAATATAAAGCTTCAACAAGCTGACAAATCTCTTTAGCGATGTACTTCACCACACCCTGGGTAAGTTACATATAAAGTTCAAGTGGAAAAAATAATTTTAGCAAGGATAAACCAATATCTTTTGCCACCTTGGCAATAACAAAGTTTGCTGCAGGACCACAATCAAAGCAGCATGGATTTGTCGGGGTGAGATAATAACTTTGCACCATCAAAGGGAAATATCTAATAACCTAGGTGGGTATCCCTGGGCCCACACAGCCTCTGATGGTTCTTTGGTGACCATTGTCTTGGTTAGAAAGACCTTGAATGTCCTTACTTTCCACGGTTGTTCCCGAAACTAGCTTGTGTTGCAACACTATAACTCCATACAATAACATGCAACAGGATGCTGACCCTGATGAAGAGCAGTTAATGTACTTTGAGTAAAAGCTACTCAATGAGGGTTATCATACAGGAATTTTACAATGCCTTAAAAATAAGTCTAAAGTTGAGTTCTAGGGTGTCAGGAGGTAGGGATAAGGCCCAAGCCAGGAGGTCAGCGTGCAATAGTGATAGAATAAGGCCAAGGTAAGAACACGCCTTGGGGTTATAGCCTGCATCCATATGAATTATCTGTGCTGGGTATTCAAAATATAGGGGGCCCCTAGCCAATTTTTTTTATTTATTCATTTTTACAACACAATATGGACAGACACATGGTGTGTGATTGCAAGCAGTGAGACACACTGTCACAAAGGGTGAGGACGCTGTCTAACTGCAACCAATCTCAGACTCTGGGCAAGGGAAGCAGTGCATATGCATGAGGTTAGTGAATGACCCTGGAAGTAGTGTTACAGCCATGAGTGAGACTGGTAGGTATAACGTGTCTGTTCTAATCCCCCTATTTTTTCTACAACTGTTTTAAAGAGAATAATTTGGGTCTCCATAGACTTATATGGGGATCAGCATCCAGCCATATATTCAGGATTTGTTCGTTGTCCGAACCAGATTTTTTTTTTAAATCTGGTTGGATCCACCGATCCCAGGTATCTGCTGGTCCGCCTATCACTATCCACAACTTAATATCACATTGCAGTCATTAAACACCTGGCACTGCCCTGAATTTACAAACTTCTCCAAGGAGGGGAGAGTTAAAATCAAACAGATGAATTTACTGCAGTCACCAGGTTTTTATGACTATGTCAGCACCTGCTCCCTCTAGTGTTTAAAAGTTGAAAACATATTTTAATTTTTTTCCATAATTTTTATCAATAAATAAAAAAACATTTTGTTTTAAAGAAACCTTTCATACTTTAAATTTTCCAATTCTTGTTTTTTGTTTTTGCTCACACATTTCAAATATTACTAAAACGATAAAAAAAAAATATTTTTCAGATACTTTATCGGCTTAAAAAAATATTTTTCAATTGAAGTTTTTAAGCTTCTGTTGATGCTGTAAGCTATTTTTTCATGCCAGTAAGGATGAGGTTACAATTTAATTTTTTTGAGTGGCACTAAAATGTACTTTACCTTTAATCCTTTTAAATTTGACAAATATAGTTTTCATCATCTTGCTGGAGGAGCTGTAAGAATGCAAGTTGTGTCCACAAATGTACTTCTCACTCATTGTGGAAAGAGAAATGTTTATCAGTATGATAATAAATTTTACGGAAATATTAAAATCCATCCATGACTCAGAAAGATGATCCTTTTGACATGTAAACGGACTGAAATTGAATTCAACCTGCTCTCTCTGCATCTAAATCAGAATGAAAATAATATGAAATTCAATTAAACCCTATTCACAGGTATGTGTTTCCTCACCTTGCTTTGTCCTCTTGTGTATACATTATACATATAAACGTGTGTGAGTATGTATATATATATATATATATATATATATATAGATGTGTATATTTATATATATATATATATATACACAGTATATATATATATATATATATATATATATATATATATATATAAAACGTGTGCGTATATATCTATATAGATATATAGATATATATCAATGTTTATTTTTTTTATTAACAGTATGTATATTGTAAGATTGCAACAGTAAAAGTTCTAAAAGTTCTGGATGGGAGGTATTTTTCTCCAAGGTGGTAAGACTCAGTAATGTAGGACCCAGAAAAGCAGGCTCCAGCATTGATAGTGCTGAGAAGGTTTTTAAATGGGCCCAGATACTTAAGCCCATTTCACACATCCGCATTTCGCCAAATGCCGGATCTGGCATGCATGAAATACAGTACATTCATTTGTAGTGGAAGAGCGACACCATGCGGTTGTGTGCTTCATGCACAACCGCATTTGTCCGCATGGTGTTGCGCATTCACTGTAAATTAATGTACTGTACCGCATGCGTTGCGGATCCGGCATCCGGCGAAATGCCGGATGTGTGAAACAGGCCTTACGTCTGGGTTTTAAGTAAGGTCAGATGAGCTTGGTGGGACTGGCAATTCCCAAACTACTAATTCCAGTCCTTGAAGCATCCTGTCTAAGGCCCCCTTCACACGTCGTGAAACACGTGCGTGTTTGGCCCGTTTTCGTATGTACCAGAGACACGGCCAAACGTGCACCAATGTTAATCTATGTTTGAGGTCACACGTGCGCTATTTCATAATGTCCGTGTCCGTGATCCGTATGTGTTTCCGTTTTGCACGGAAGCATGTCCATTTTCTGCACAGAACACGCACACGCAGACACCATGAAAGTCAATGGTTATGTGCGCACAATACGTGACACGGATGCATCTCTGTATGCTCCGTGTACGTTTTGTGCTTTTTTCTAGCGCTGTCGGTCATTCTTTCTTTTCCTGTCTATGTCGGTTAATCAACCTCAGTCTGTCGGTCGGTCTCTCTGTCTGTCTGTCCGTCTCTCTCTGTCTTGTCTGTCCCTCTCTCGCTGTCTGTCGGTCAGTCTCCCCCCTCTCTCATACTTACCGATCCCCGATCACCGGCGCGGCGCTGCACGGCTGTTCACTAAACTCCGGCGGCTTTTCCTCTTTTGAAAAAGCTGGCCGCTCATTAAACAATCTCGTATTCCCTGCTATCCCCGCCCCGCCCACCGGCGCCTATGATTGGTTGCAGTTAGATATGCCCCCACGATGATTGACAGCTGTCTCACTGCAACCAATCACAGCCGCCTCTCAATCACAGCCACCAATCACTGCAACCAATCACAGCGGGACTATACTGTGCAGTGGAAAAAAATAAATAAATAATTTTAAAAAAATGACGTGCGGCCCCCCCATTTT
Source organism: Anomaloglossus baeobatrachus (assembly GCF_048569485.1). Classification (NCBI taxonomy): domain Eukaryota; kingdom Metazoa; phylum Chordata; class Amphibia; order Anura; family Aromobatidae; genus Anomaloglossus; species Anomaloglossus baeobatrachus. The sequence goes on from NC_134358.1 coordinate 273,838,468, forward strand.
GATACCAGCCAGGGTAAAGTCCTACGGCTGAAGGCTGGTAATCTCAGGATGGAGAGCTCCCCGTTATGGGGAGCCCCCCAGCCTAACAATATCAGCCAGCAGCCGCCCAGAATAGCCGCATACAATAAATGCGACTGTTCTGGGACTCTACCCGGCTCTTCCCGATTGGCCCTGGTGCATTGGCAATCGGGGTAATAAGGAGTTAATGGCAACCCATAGCTGCCAATAAGTCCTAGATTAATCATGTCAGGCGTCTACCCGAGATACCTTCCATGATTAACCTGTAAGTTACAGTAAATAAACACACACACCCGAACAATCCTTTATTAGAAATAAAAAACACTAAAAAATTCCCTCATCACCAATTTATTAACCCCAACAAAGCCCTCCATGTCCGGCGTAATCCACGGACCTCCAGCGTCGCATCCAGCTCTGCTGCATGAAGGTGACAGGAGCAGCAGAATACACCGTCGCTCCTGTCAGCTCCACGCAGCTAATGAAGGGAATAGCGCAATCAGCTGAGCTGTCACTGAGGTGAGTAGCGCGATCAGCTGTATCCAGCGTTGGCCGTGATTAACCTCAGTGACAGCACAGCTGATCGCGCTACTCACCTCATTTGCTGCGTGAAGTTGACAGGAGCGGCGGTGTCTTCAGCAGCTCCTGTCACCTTTATGCAGCAGAGCTGAATGCAACGCTGGAGGTCCGTGGATTACGCCAGACATGGAGGGCTTTGTTGGGGGTTAATAAATTGGTGATGAGGGAATTTGTTAGTGTTTTTTATTTCTAATAAAGGATTGTTCGGGTGTGTGTGTTTATTTACTGTAACTTACAGGTTAATCATGGAAGGTATCTCGGGGAGACGCCTGACATGATTAATCTAGGACTTATTGGCAGCTATGGGCTGCCATTAACTCCTTATTACCCCGATTGCCAACGCACCAGGGCCAATCGGGAAGAGCCGGGTTGAGTCCCAGAACAGTCGCATTTATTGTATGCGGCCATTCTGGGCGGCTGCTGGCTGATATTGTTAGGCTGGGGGGCTCCCCATAACATGAAGCTCCCCATCCTGAGAATACCAGTCTTCAGGCGTGGGACTTTACCCTGGCAGGTATCAAAAGGGGGGGGGACTGCACGTCGTTTTTTTTAATTATTTATTTATTTTTTTCACTGCACAGTATAGTCCCACCCCCTGGCGGCTGCGATTGGTTGCAGTGAGACAGCTGTCAATCAGCGTGGGGGTGTGTCTAACTGCAACCAATTATAGGTGCCGGTGGGAGGGGAAAGCAGGGAATACGAGATTGTTTAATGAGCAGCCGGCTTTTTCAAAAGAGGAAAAGCCGCCTGAGTTTAGAGAACAGCCGTGCAGCGCCGCACCGGGGATCGGGGAACGGTGAGTATGAGAGAGGGGTACTCCATTTAGTCACTCTGGTGATTAGCGGTCACCGGTGAGTCCTTCACGGGTGACCGCTAATCAGGACGTGACACCCAGACACAGCCGCAGTATGACAATGAAGTTGGGTGAAGTTCACCCCAGTTCATTCTCTACGCGCGACTCTGTCTGCTGTCAGCAGGTATGTATCTACGACATTGTGCATCACAAACACGCATAAATTCACATGGACAACACATACACATGTCAGTTATTTCTCTCACGCATAAATGGACAACCAACACGCACACACGGCTAGCATACGGCATTCACACAGATGGCACACGGACACAAAAAAAGGACACAAAAACAGAAAATGGACCCGAAAAACAAACGTAACACACGTGCGTGTTTTTTCACGGACGTGTGAAGGAGGCCTAAGACAGCTGAGTTGCCTTAGTGTGGTCTGTGAATAAAAGTGAGAAGGCCTGTGAGCCTTTGCAAATTTTTGTGAAGACCATTTGTGCATGTGTGAATGTACATTGGTTATTTTATGTTAAACTATTTTGCTGGAGAAAGGCTGCTTCTTTTTTCTTTGGGTAAAGATTTATGGACTGTAATAAATCCACCTCTTTTGCACAAAACAACTTACTGCCTTTGTCTACCTTAAACTGCTGCCAGAGACAGTAAACCCCTTACAGCATATACAGTTAAAATGAGAAGTTTACATACACTATCTAAACAGACACATATGCATGTTTTTCTCACTATCTGACATGAAATTAAAGCAAACTTTTCCCATTTTAGGTCAATTAGGAACCAAAATTATATACATTTGCCAAAAGCCAAAATATCGAGAGATAAAGATAAAGACATTTTTATTATGCCGGTGTCACATGGTACGATATATCGGCTATAAGTCGATGGGATCACGTCGTAAGTGACGCACATGCGGCATCATTTGATATATCGTAGCGTGTGACAGCTACGAGCGATGGTGAACGAGCAAAAATGCTCACCTTATCGTTGCTCGTTGACACGTCACTCATTTTCAAAAAGTCGTTTCTTCTCTGCGCCGGTTGTTCATCATACCCGGCGCAGTACACATCGCTCCGTGTGACCCCCCGGGAACGATGAACACAGCTTACCTGCGTCCCACCGGCTATGCGGAAGGAAGGAGGTGGATGGGATGTTTACGTCCCGCTCATCTCCGTCCCTCCGCTTCTATTGGCTGGCCGCTGTGTGACGTCACTGTGATGCTGAGCGTCCTTTCCCCTTCAGGAAGAGGATGCTCACCGCCCACAGCGAGGTCGTGCGGGAGGTAAGTACGTGTGATGTGGGTTAACGACTTTGTGTGCCATGGGCAACTAATTGCCCATGACGCACATTCGACGGGGGCGGGTACGATCGCTCGTGCGATCGCACAATAAATCATCCCGTGTGATGCCGGCATTACTTTCTGCAAAGTCAAAATTTACATACACTAAAGGGGGCTTTACACGCTGCGATATCGTAACGATATATCGTCGGGGTCATGTCGGTAGTGACGCACATCCGGCGCCGTTACCGACATCACAGCGTGTAGCACAAATGAGTGACAATCAATGAGCACATAAACGTGAAAAATCATTGCTTGTTAACACGTCGCTCATTTCCTTAATGTCATTGCTGCTCCAGGTAAGATGTTGTTCGTTGTTCCTGCGGCAGTGCACATCACTATGTGTGACGCCGCAGGAACGACGAACATCTCCTTACCTGCCTCCACCGGCAATGCGGAAGCAAGGAGGTGGGTGGGATGTTTCGTCCCACTCATCTCCACCCCTCCACTTCTATTGGACGGCTGCTTAGTGATGTTGCGGTGACGTCGCTGTGACGCCATACGCACCTCCCCCTTGAGGGAGGGATTGTTCGGCAGTCACAGCGACGTCACTGCACAGGTATGTTCTTGTGACGCTGCCGTAGCGATAATGTTTGCTACGGCAGCAATCACTACATATCATTACAACGACTGGGGCGGATGCAATCGCATGCGACATCGCTAGCAATTGCTAGCGATGTTGCACAATGTAAAGCCCGCTTAATATTACTATGCTTTTAAATAATATGGGACAGCCCATATGATGATGTTATGTCTTTGGAACCTTCTGATAGGTTTATTAGCAACATCTGAGTTATTAAGACACACACCTATGGATGTATTTTAATGCACACTTGAAACATACTGATTTTGTGTGCAGTATCGTGAGAAAGTCAAAAGAAATCAGCTAAAATCTCAGGAAGAGAATTGTGGAGGGGCACAAGTCTGGTTCATCCTTAAGTGCAGTTTCCAGATACCTGAAGGTGCCTCGTTCATCTCTATAAACAATTATACGCAAGTACAAACAAGATGGGAATGTCCAACCATCATAGTGCTAAGGAAGGAGCTGGCTTTTGTGTACTAGAGACGAACATGCTTTGGTCAGATATGTGTATATCAACCCAAGAACAAAAGCAAAAAGCCTTGTGAAGATGCTGAAGGAAGATTGTGCCATGATTCACAATGAAACGAATACTGTATCAACATGGGCTGAAAGGCCACTGTGCCAGGAAGAAGCTATTACTCTTAAAGAAAAATAATAAAGTCAGATTAATGTTTTAAAATGCACACAGGAACAAAGACCTTACTTTTTTGAGACATGTCCTGCAGTCTGATGAAACTAAAATTGAAATGTTTGGCCATAATGACCATCGGTATGTTAGGATTAAAAAGGGAAAAACTTTAAAACCTAAGAACACTATTCCAACTGTGAAACACAGGGGTGGCAGCATCATGATGTGGAGTTGTTTTGCTGGAGGAGGGACAGGTGCACTTCAAAAAATAGATGGCAACATGAAGAAAGAAGATTATGTGGCAATACTTTGGCGGAAATGGGTCTTCCAAATAGACAGTGACCTAAAGCATACTGCCAAACTAGTTACAAAGTGGCTTAAGAATAACAAAGTCAATATTTTTCAATGATCATCACAAAGCCCTGATCTCAATCCTATTGAAAATATATGTGCAAAGTCGAAAAGGCAGGTGGGAGCAAGGCAACCTACAAACATGGCTCAATTACACCAGTTCTGTCAGGAGGAATGGGCACAAATTCCTACCAACTATTGTGAGAAGCTTGTGGAAGAATATCCAAAATTCTTTTACCCAAGTCATACAGTTTAAGGGCAATAGTTCCAAATACTAATGAAATGTATGTAAACGTTTGACTTTGCAGAAAGTAATAAAAATGCCTTAAAATATTCTCTCTCATTATTCTTGCATTTTTTAATTATAAATATATTTGGTAATCCCAGTTTACCTAAAACGGAAAAGGTTTATTCTGATTTCATCTCAGTTAGTGAGGAAAACATGCCTATGTGACTTATCAGAGTGTATGTAAACTTCTGCTTTCAAGTGTACTGTATATAAAAGTTTTAGGCAGATGTGAAAAAAATTGTGCAAAGTAAGAAAGTGTTCAAAAATAGAAAAGTATTTCTGGTTTATTTTTATCAATTGACAAAAAGAAAAGTCAATAAACAAAAGGGAAATGTAATTAATATTTATGTGGTCTACTTTTTGTGCTAAAAACAATGTGCATGTTTTCTTGTGAAAATTCAGGGATTTTGGGAGACTATAAAGTATGTCATGTATATGAGTAACCAATTATGCGAAACAGAAGATAATGATTATCATTTTCATCTTGCTTGAAATACAGTGATTCATAGAAACAGTTGTATTTGAGTGCAATGCGTCCTTAGGCCAGAATCACACTTGCTAGTGCCTCGCGTGTAACTCGCGTGAGTCTCTCATGGTAGAACCCGGCATGGCCGCACACTCTCCTGACAGGAGCGGGTCGGTTGCATGTATCTCTATGCAGCTCAGACGCTCCTGTATGCATAGTGTGCGGCCATGCCGGGTTCTACCTAGAGTTGAGCGCGGTTCGTGGTTCGTGGTTCTCCAGTTCTAGGCTCGAGTGATTTTGGGGCATGTTCTAGATCGAACTAGAACTCGAGCTTTTTGCAAAAGCTCGATAGTTCTAGAAACGTTCGAGAACGGTTCTAGCAGCCAAAAAACAGCTAAATCTTAGCTTGGTTTCTGCTGTAATAGTGTAAGTCACTCTGTGAATCAAACTATTATCACATTTCAGTGTATAGTGTGCGTGAACAGCGCCTTCAGATCACTGCTGTTTCTATAATGGCGATCGCCATTTTTTTTTTTTTTTTTCTTGTCTTCCTTCCCTAACCGCGCGCGTCTTGTGGGGCTGGCCAGCATGTCAGCCAATCACAGACACACACACACCTAAGTGGACTTTGAGGCAGAGAAGCAACGGCATGTGTGATAGGATCTGCATGTCACATGTCCCTGCATTATAAAACCGGACATTTTCTTCACGATCGCCATTATCTGCCTTCTGCGTCTTTGGTGTCAGACATCACTGTCGCAGTTCCGTCCTTTGTCCTATCGCCGATACAGCTGTATGCGCTGCATACACAGCGTTAGACAGCTTAGGGAGAGCACATTCTAGCAGTCCTTTTAAGGGCTCAAACCGGCAGGGTCAGAGAGCCATAAGTGACAGGTCCTGCAAACAGCAACAGCGTCTGTGTAGCCCAGGTCAGGGATTTCCTCCCTGCATTTCACCATTAGGAGGGAATAGAAAGGCAGGCTTCCATTCCTCTACCCAGAGCACCACAATCCTGCCACTGTACCCTCTTGTCCTCTGCACACTCCAACTCATTCTAACTAAGCCATTATACTAGCAAACACTCAGTGTACCTAGTGGCATCCTATCTGTGGCTATTGGACTTTGCTATAGTCCCACTAGTGCAAAGACATTTGCAGAGCACATCTGCCTGCATTGCACACTCCAAGTTTTTTAAACTAAGCCATTTTACTAGCAAACACTCAGTGTACCTAGTGGCATCCTATACGTGGCTATTGGACTTTGCTATAGTCCCACTAGTGCAAAGACATTAGCAGAGCACATCTGCCTGCATTGCACACTCCAAGTTTTTTAAACTCAGCCATTATACTAGCAAACACTCTGTACCTAGTGGCATCCTATACGTGGCTATTGGACTTTGCTATAGTCCCACTAGGGCCAAGACATTTGCAGAGCGCATCTGCCTGCGTTGCACACTCCAACAAATTATAACGAAGCCATTATACTAGCAAACACTCAGTGTACCTAGTGGCATCCTATACGTGGCTATTGGACTTTGCTATAGTCCCACTAGTGCCAAGACATTTGCAGAGCACATCTGCCTGCATTGCACACTCCAAGTTTTTTAAACTAAGCAATTTTACTAGCAAACACTCAGTGTACCTAGTGGCATCCTATACGTGGCTATTGGACTTTGCTATAGTCCCACTAGTGCAAAGACATTAGCAGAGCACATCTGCCTGCATTGCACACTCCAAGTTTTTTAAACTCAGCCATTATACTAGCAAACACTCTGTACCTAGTGGCATCCTATACGTGGCTATTGGACTTTGCTATAGTCCCACTAGGGCCAAGACATTTGCAGAGCGCATCTGCCTGCGTTGCACACTCCAACAAATTATAACGAAGCCATTATACTAGCAAACACTCAGTGTACCTAGTGGCATCCTATACGTGGCTATTGGACTTTGCTATAGTCCCACTAGTGCCAAGACATTTGCAGAGCACATCTGCCTGCATTGCACACTCCAAGTTTTTTAAACTAAGCAATTTTACTAGCAAACACTCAGTGTACCTAGTGGCATCCTATACGTGGCTATTGGACTTTGCTATAGTCCCACTAGTGCAAAGACATTAGCAGAGCACATCTGCCTGCATTGCACACTCCAAGTTTTTTAAACTCAGCCATTATACTAGCAAACACACAGTGTACCTAGTGGCATCCTATACGTGGCTATTGGACTTTGCTATAGTCCCACTAGTGCCAAGACATTTGCAGAGCGCATCTGCCTGCGTTGCACACTCCAACTAATTATAACGAAGCCATTATACTAGCAAACACTCAGTGTACCTAGTGGCATCCTATACGTGGCTATTGGACTTTGCTATAGTCCCACTAGTGCCAAGACATTTGCAGAGCGCATCTGCCTGCGTTGCACACTCCAACTAATTATAACGAAGCCATTATACTAGCACACACTCAGTGTACCTAGTGGCATCCTATACGTGGCTATTGGACTTTGCTATAGTCCCACTAGTGCCAAGACATTTGCAGAGCGCATCTGCCTGCGTTGCACACTACAACAAATTATAACGAAGCCATTATACTAGCAAACACTCAGTGTACCTAGTGGCATCCTATACGTGGCTATTGGACTTTGCTATAGTCCCACTAGTGCCAAGACATTTGCAGAGCGCATCTGCCTGCGTTGCACACTCCAACTAATTATAACGAAGCCATTATACTAGCACACACTCAGTGTACCTAGTGGCATCCTATACGTGGCTATTGGACTTTGCTATAGTCCCACTAGTGCCAAGACATTTGCAGAGCGCATCTGCCTGCGTTGCACACTACAACAAATTATAACGAAGCCATTATACTAGCAAACACTCAGTGTACCTAGTGGCATCCTATACGTGGCTATTGGACTTTGCTATAGTCCCACTAGTGCCAAGACATTTGCAGAGCGCATCTGCCTGCGTTGCACACTCCAACTAATTATAACAAAGCCATTATACTAGCACACACTCAGTGTACCTAGTGGCATCCTATACGTGGCTATTGGACTTTGCTATAGTCCCACTAGGGCCAAGACATTTGCAGAGCACATCTGCCTGCATTGCACACTCCAAGTTTTTTAAACTCAGCCATTATACTAGCAAACACTCAGTGTACCTAGTGGCATCCTATACGTGGCTATTGGACTTTGCTATAGTCCCACTAGTGCAAAGACATTAGCAGAGCACATCTGCCTGCATTGCACACTCCAAGTTTTTTAAACTCAGCCATTATACTAGCAAACACTCAGTGTACCTAGTGGCATCCTATACGTGGCTATTGGACTTTGCTATAGTCCCACTAGTGCCAAGACATTTGCAGAGCGCATCTGCCTGCGTTGCACACTCCAACTAATTATAACGAAGCCATTATACTAGCAAACACTCAGTGTACCTAGTGGCATCCTATACGTGGCTATTGGACTTTGCTATAGTCCCACTAGTGCCAAGACATTTGCAGAGCGAATCTGCCTGCGTTGCACACTACAACAAATTATAACGAAGCCATTATACTAGCAAACACTCAGTGTACCTAGTGGCATCCTATACGTGGCTATTGGACTTTGCTATAGTCCCACTAGTGCCAAGACATTTGCAGAGCGCATCTGCCTGCGTTGCACACTCCAACTAATTATAACGAAGCCATTATACTAGCACACACTCAGTGTACCTAGTGGCATCCTATACGTGGCTATTGGACTTTGCTATAGTCCCACTAGTGCCAAGACATTTGCAGAGCGCATCTGCCTGCGTTGCACACTACAACAAATTATAACGAAGCCATTATACTAGCAAACACTCAGTGTACCTAGTGGCATCCTATACGTGGCTATTGGACTTTGCTATAGTCCCACTAGTGCCAAGACATTTGCAGCACGTCTGCCTGCGTTGCACACTCCAACGAATTATAACTAAGTTACATTGTCAGGGATATTTATTCTTTATTATTCTGCTGTTAATAAAGCTAGACCACCACTGCAATCTTCACCACCTCTCAATTTTTACTACCACATTTTCAGTCCACAATCTTGTCGCAATCAACATGAGTGGCAAAATGACAGATGCTGGTGGAAAGGGGAAGAGGCGTGGTGGAAAAGGCAAAAAATGTTTTGTCAGTGGGGAAGGTGGCAAAGCTCCATTATCATCTGCTGAAGATAGACCATCTACTAGCAAAAGTAAGATGTCTACTACTTATTGTGGACAATCCGATGTGCTCCCTTTTTTACGGACACGAACAAGAGGAACAAAGGTAGATGATGGGCAAAAAAGGAAAATGCTTGAATGGATCTCAAGTGGTCCAACAAGTGCCCTCTCAGCCACTTCAAGTACCGCATCCAAAAAACACCATTCCTCTGAGTTGTCATCCCAATCACACTTGATTTCTCCCAGCTCTGAAGTCTCCATCAGCCCTGCACAGTATGGTGGAACTGAGATGGCTGAGTCTGCAGAGCTGTTCAGTCACACTATAGCCTGGGAATCAGAGGTCTGCTCCCAAGCTACAGTGAGTACAGAACAGGAAATGGTCTGCAGTGATGCCCAGAACCTTTGTGACTCAGATTCAGGCCGTGAGGACCAAGTTTCTGAGCATAATGTTGACCCTTTGTCACAAACTGTAACACCTGTGGTTATAGACAATGAGGAACATACTGATGAAGATGAGACGCAGATACCCGATTGGGATGACAACTTAAATATTCGGTCAGGGCAAGAAGAGGCTCGGTCTGAGGGGGAGGGGAGTGCAAACACAACAATTGATGATGACGTTCTAGATCCCACCTACTGTCAACCCCCAGTCAGGCACTCGAGGAGGTCAACAGAGGCGGTGGAGGAGGATGCAACCGACGACGAAGTTACCTTGCGCCTTCCTGGACAGAGTCGGAGCACTGGTAGCACGTCTACAACTGCATCCTCAGCCACCACTCTGCCTATGAGCATTATTCGGGGTGGATCAACAGGTCGCATGGCCTCTAAGCCTTGCCTAGCCTGGGCCTTTTTTCACATCGAAAAAGATCGCCCAACTCATGTGATATGTAACATTTGTCATGATTCTGTTAGTAGAGGTCAAAACCTCAGCAGTTTGACAACTTCTTCCATGACTCGTCACATGAATAAATATCATAAGTCCCGGTGGGAAGCTCACCGTGCTGCAATGCCGGCTAGCGGAGCGAACCATCCACCGCCCGCCCCTTCCAGTGCATCCGCGCGCTCTTCATCTTCTAGGACTGTGGGGACAGCTGTCACACCTGTTTTTCCACGCAAAACTTCCACCACTGTAACCGCAACAGGCAGTTTGCTTGTAAGGTCGTCAGTTGGTTTGGAAGGGGAAACAAGCGAGTGTGTACAGCTCTCTCAGACATCGATAGCACCAACGTTGGATGAAGGCAACATCATGTCTCCGCCTGCACTTTCCTCACAAACCTGCATTTTTCCAGGGACACCCTACTCAACACCGTCTACACACAGCAGCCAGATCTCTGTCCCTCAGATGTGGTCAAATAAAAGGCCACTTCCTCCGACCCATGACAAAGCTAAGAGGTTGACTCTATCCCTCTGTAAGCTGTTGGCTACCGAAATGCTGCCTTTCCGCCTAGTGGACACACAGGATTTTAGAGACCTTATGTCTGTCGCTGTGCCCCAGTACCAGATGCCTAGTCGCCACTACTTCTCTAAGAAAGGTGTGCCCGCGCTACACCAGCATGTCGCACACAACATCACCGCTTCCTTGAGAAACTCTGTGTGTGAACGGGTGCATTTCACCACCGATACTTGGACCAGTAAGCATGGACAGGGACGTTACATGTCGCTGACTGGGCACTGGGTAACTATGGTGATAGATGGTGAAGGGTCTGCTGCACAAGTCTTGCCATCCCCACGACTTGTGTGTCAATCCTCTGTCTGTCCAAGTTCCGCCACAGCTTCTGCATCCTCCACCTCATCTGGGTCCTCCACCTCCGCCCCAAGCCTGCCTGGTCAGGCCACCAGCGTTCTCACTGCGCAGAAGGAATCACGCACGCCTCATTACTATGCTGGCAGCCGAGCGCAACGGCATCAGGCGGTCTTTAGCTTGACATGTCTTGGTAATAAGAGTCACACAGCTGAGGAGTTGTGGTCAGCTCTGCGGTCCGAGTTTAATAAATGGTTGTCTCCACTCAACCTGCAGCCTGGTAAGGCCGTGTGCGACAATGCTGCAAACCTGGGTGCGGCCCTTCGCCTGGGCAAGGTGACACACGTACCTTGTATGGCTCACGTGTTGAACCTTGTCGTGCAGCAATTTTTAACACACTATCCCGGCCTAGATGGCCTTCTGAACAGGGCACGAAAACTGTCTGCTCACTTACGGCGTTCAAGCGCCGCAGCTGAGCGACTTGCATCGCTCCAGAAGTCTTTCGGCCTGCCGGTTCATCGCCTGAAATGCGATGTGGCGACACGCTGGAATTCAACTCTACACATGTTACAGCGACTGTGGCAGCACCGCAGAGCCCTGGTGCAATACGTCATGACGTATAGCCTGGGCCAACGAGATGCAGAGGTGGGGCAGATCACCCTGATGGAGTGGTCTCAGATCAAGGACCTATGCACCCTTCTGCACAGTTTCGACATGGCGACGAATATGTTTAGCTCTGACAATGCCATTATCAGCATGACGATTCCAGTCATTTACATGCTGGAGCACACGCTAAACACTATTCGGAGTCAGGGGGTGGGACAACATGAAGGGGAGGAACTACAGGAGGATTCATATGCGCAAGGGACAACAACATCACCAAGATCCAGACGTTCATCATCACCAACGCAGCAGGCATGGGACCATGGGGAACAGGGATCGACAAGGGCGCATAGTAGCAGGCGAAATGTTGAGCAAGGTGCAGGAGAACATGAAGAAATGGAGGATGAACTGTCCATGGACATGGAAGACTCAGCGGATGAGGGAGACCTTGGTCAAATTTCAGTTGAAAGAGGTTGGGGGGAGATGTCAGAGGAAGAAAGAACGGTTAGCACCTCTATGCCACAAACACAGCGTGGACTTGGTCCGCATGGCTGCGCAAGACACATGAGTGCCTTCTTGTTGCACTACCTCCAACATGACAGTCGTATTGTCAAAATTAGAAGTGATGATGACTACTGGATTGCCACACTATTAGATCTCCGGTACAAGTCCAAATTTTGTGACATAATTCCAGCCATAGAAAGGGACGAACGTATGCAGGAGTATCAGCAGAAGCTGTTACTCGATCTTAGCTCGGCTTTTCCACCAAACAACCGTGCAGGTGCAGGGAGGGAATCTCCCAGTTGTAACTTGACAAACATGGGACGGTCTCGTCATCTTCACCAGTCTACCCGTACCAGTAGGACCGTATCTGGTGCCGGTAACAGCAATTTTATGGAATCTTTTCATAATTTTTTTAGACCCTCTTTTGCAAGGCCACCAGAGACAACACGTCTGACACATACTCAACGGCTGGAGAGGATGATACAGGAGTATCTCCAAATGAACATCGATGCCATGACTGTGCAACTGGAGCCTTGCTCCTTTTGGGCTTCAAACATAGAAAAATGGCCAGAGCTCTCCAGTTACGCCTTGGAGATTTTGTCGTGTCCAGCTGCCAGCGTTGTCTCTGAACGTGTATTCAGTGCTGCTGGGTGTGTGCTGACAGATAAGCGCACGCGTCTGTCCAGTGACAATGTGGACAGACTGACGTTCATCAAAATGAACAAGTCATGGATCCAGAAGGAATTTACTACCCCTGTGTCATCCTGGGGAGAGTAAATGCTTGTGGATTTGGAATGTGCTTGATGCAAATCAAAACATCCTGTTTGCAACTAGGGCCCAAGTGCTGCCACTGATGGGGTGGGTGTCTGTGTGGCCCAATTTTTGGAAAAAAGGGAGACTCCGCTTGGAGTAACCCTTGCTTACATTGTTTTTAAAAGAAGCCAAGATGAACAAGTCATGGATCAGCAAAGACTTTATCTACGTACCCCGGTGTCATCCTGGGGACGGATAAGAATGGCGTATTTTTGAATGTGCTTGATGCAAATCAAAACATCCTGTTTGCAACTAGGGCCCAAGTGCTGCCACTGATGGGGTGGGTGTCTGTGTGGCCCAATTTTTGGAAAAAAGGGAGACTCCGCTTGGAGTAACCCTTGCTTGCTGTGTTTTTAAAAGAAGCCAAGATGAACAGAGCTGGGATCAGGAAAGACTTTGCTACCTACCCCGGTGTCATCCTGGGGACGGATAAGAATGGCGTATTTTTGAATGTGCTTGATGCAAATCTAGCTGTGAAGTGTACAACTGGGGCACAACTGCTGCCACTGAAGGGGTGGGTGTGTGTGGGCCCAATTTTTGGAAAAAAGGGAGACTCCGCTTGGAGTAACCCTTGCTTGCTGTGTTTTTAAAAGAAGCCAAGATGAACAGAGCTGGGATCAGGAAAGACTTTGCTACCTACCCTGGTGTCATCCTGGGGACGGATAAGAATGGCGTATTTTTGAATGTGCTTGATGCAAATCAAAACATCCTGTTTGCAACTAGGGCCCAAGTGCTGCCACTGATGGGGTGGGTGTCTGTGTGGCCCAATTTTTGGAAAAAAAGGGAGACTCCGCTTGGAGTAACCCTTGCTTACATTGTTTTTAAAAGAAGCCAAGATGAACAAGTCATGGATCAGCAAAGACTTTATCTACGTACCCCGGTGTCATCCTGGGGACGGATAAGAATGGCGTATTTTTGAATGTGCTTGATGCAAATCAAAACATCCTGTTTGCAACTAGGGCCCAAGTGCTGCCACTGATGGGGTGGGTGTCTGTGTGGCCCAATTTTTGGAAAAAAGGGAGACTCCGCTTGGAGTAACCCTTGCTTGCTGTGTTTTTAAAAGAAGCCAAGATGAACAGAGCTGGGATCAGGAAAGACTTTGCTACCTACCCCGGTGTCATCCTGGGGACGGATAAGAATGGCGTATTTTTGAATGTGCTTGATGCAAATCTAGCTGTGAAGTGTACAACTGGGGCACAACTGCTGCCACTGAAGGGGTGGGTGTGTGTGGGCCCAATTTTTGGAAAAAAGGGAGACTCCGCTTGGAGTAACCCTTGCTTGCTGTGTTTTTAAAAGAAGCCAAGATGAACAGAGCTGGGATCAGGAAAGACTTTGCTACCTACCCCGGTGTCATCCTGGGGACGGATAAGAATGGCGTATTTTTGAATGTGCTTGATGCAAATCAAAACATCCTGTTTGCAACTAGGGCCCAAGTGCTGCCACTGATGGGGTGGGTGTCTGTGTGGCCCAATTTTTGGAAAAAAAGGGAGACTCCGCTTGGAGTAACCCTTGCTTACATTGTTTTTAAAAGAAGCCAAGATGAACAAGTCATGGATCAGCAAAGACTTTATCTACGTACCCCGGTGTCATCCTGGGGACGGATAAGAATGGCGTATTTTTGAATGTGCTTGATGCAAATCAAAACATCCTGTTTGCAACTAGGGCCCAAGTGCTGCCACTGATGGGGTGGGTGTCTGTGTGGCCCAATTTTTGGAAAAAAGGGAGACTCCGCTTGGAGTAACCCTTGCTTGCTGTGTTTTTAAAAGAAGCCAAGATGAACAGAGCTGGGATCAGGAAAGACTTTGCTACCTACCCCGGTGTCATCCTGGGGACGGATAAGAATGGCGTATTTTTGAATGTGCTTGATGCAAATCTAGCTGTGAAGTGTACAACTGGGGCACAACTGCTGCCACTGAAGGGGTGGGTGTGTGTGGGCCCAATTTTTGGAAAAAAGGGAGACTCCGCTTGGAGTAACCCTTGCTTGCTGTGTTTTTAAAAGAAGCCAAGATGAACAGAGCTGGGATCAGGAAAGACTTTGCTACCTACCCCGGTGTCATCCTGGGGACGGATAAGAATGGCGTATTTTTGAATGTGCTTGATGCAAATCTAGCTGTGAAGTGTACAACTGGGGCACAACTGCTGCCACTGAAGGGGTGGGTGTGTGTGGGCCCAATTTTTGGAAAAAAGGGAGACTCCGCTTGGAGTAACCCTTGCTTGCTGTGTTTTTAAAAGAAGCCAAGATGAACAGAGCTGGGATCAGGAAAGACTTTGCTACCTACCCCGGTGTCATCCTGGGGACGGATAAGAATGGCGTATTTTTGAATGTGCTTGATGCAAATCTAGCTGTGAAGTGTACAACTGGGGCACAACTGCTGCCACTGAAGGGGTGGGTGTGTGTGGGCCCAATTTTTGGAAAAAAGGGAGACTCCGCTTGGAGTAACCCTTGCTTGCTGTGTTTTTAAAAGAAGCCAAGATGAACAGAGCTGGGATCAGGAAAGACTTTGCTGCCTACCCCGGTGTCATCCTGGGGACGGATAAGAATGGCGTATTTTTGAATGTGCTTGATGCAAATCAAAACATCCTGTTTGCAACTAGGGCCCAAGTGCTGCCACTGATGGGGTGGGTGTCTGTGTGGCCCAATTTTTGGAAAAAAAGGGAGACTCCGCTTGGAGTAACCCTTGCTTACATTGTTTTTAAAAGAAGCCAAGATGAACAAGTCATGGATCAGCAAAGACTTTATCTACGTACCCCGGTGTCATCCTGGGGACGGATAAGAATGGCGTATTTTTGAATGTGCTTGATGCAAATCAAAACATCCTGTTTGCAACTAGGGCCCAAGTGCTGCCACTGATGGGGTGGGTGTCTGTGTGGCCCAATTTTTGGAAAAAAGGGAGACTCCGCTTGGAGTAACCCTTGCTTGCTGTGTTTTTAAAAGAAGCCAAGATGAACAGAGCTGGGATCAGGAAAGACTTTGCTACCTACCCCGGTGTCATCCTGGGGACGGATAAGAATGGCGTATTTTTGAATGTGCTTGATGCAAATCTAGCTGTGAAGTGTACAACTGGGGCACAACTGCTGCCCCTGAAGGGGTGGGTGTGTGTGGGCCCAATTTTTGGAAAA
This sequence comes from Anomaloglossus baeobatrachus, assembly GCF_048569485.1. Taxonomy (NCBI): domain Eukaryota; kingdom Metazoa; phylum Chordata; class Amphibia; order Anura; family Aromobatidae; genus Anomaloglossus; species Anomaloglossus baeobatrachus. Next base: position 273,854,495 of record NC_134358.1, read on the forward strand.
AAGGGAGACTCCGCTTGGAGTAACCCTTGCTTGCTGTGTTTTTAAAAGAAGCCAAGATGAGCAGAGCTGGGATCAGGAAAGACTTTGCTACCTACCCCGGTGTCATCCTGGGGACGGATAAGAATGGCGTATTTTCGAATGTGCTTGATGCAAATCAAAACATCCTGTTTGCAACTAGGGCCCAAGTGCTGCCACTGATGGGGTGGGTGTCTGTGTGGCCCAATTTTTGGAAAAAAAGGGAGACTCCGCTTGGAGTAACCCTTGCTTACATTGTTTTTAAAAGAAGCCAAGATGAACAAGTCATGGATCAGCAAAGACTTTATCTACGTACCCCGGTGTCATCCTGGGGACGGATAAGAATGGCGTATTTTTGAATGTGCTTGATGCAAATCAAAACATCCTGTTTGCAACTAGGGCCCAAGTGCTGCCACTGATGGGGTGGGTGTCTGTGTGGCCCAATTTTTGGAAAAAAGGGAGACTCCGCTTGGAGTAACCCTTGCTTGCTGTGTTTTTAAAAGAAGCCAAGATGAACAGAGCTGGGATCAGGAAAGACTTTGCTACCTACCCCGGTGTCATCCTGGGGACGGATAAGAATGGCGTATTTTTGAATGTGCTTGATGCAAATCTAGCTGTGAAGTGTACAACTGGGGCACAACTGCTGCCACTGAAGGGGTGGGTGTGTGTGGGCCCAATTTTTGGAAAAAAGGGAGACTCCGCTTGGAGTAACCCTTGCTTGCTGTGTTTTTAAAAGAAGCCAAGATGAACAGAGCTGGGATCAGGAAAGACTTTGCTACCTACCCCGGTGTCATCCTGGGGACGGATAAGAATGGCGGCTTTTTGAATGTGCTTGATGCAAATCAAAACATCCTGTTTGCAACTAGGGCCCAAGTGCTGCCACTGATGGGGTGGGTGTCTGTGTGGCCCAATTTTTGGAAAAAAAGGGAGACTCCGCTTGGAGTAACCCTTGCTTACATTGTTTTTAAAAGAAGCCAAGATGAACAAGTCATGGATCAGCAAAGACTTTATCTACGTACCCCGGTGTCATCCTGGGGACGGATAAGAATGGCGTATTTTTGAATGTGCTTGATGCAAATGTAGCTGTGAAGTGTACAACTAGGGCACAACTGCTGCCACTGAAGGGGTGGGTGTGTGTGGGGCCCAATTTTTGGAAAAAAGGGAGACTCCGCTTGGAGTAACCCTTGATTGCTGTGTTTTTTATAAATGATCCAAGCTGCACAGAGCTGGGATCAGGAAAGACTTAGCTACCTACCCCGGTGTCATCCTGGGGACGGTTAATTATGGCGTATTTTTGAATGTGCTTGATGCAAATCTAGCTGTGAAGTGTACAACTGGGGCACAAGTGCTGCCACTGAAGGGGTGGGTGTGTGTGTGGCCCAATTTTTGGAAAAAAGGGAGACTCCGCTTGGAGTCACCTTGCGGTGTTTTACATGATTTTAGAAGGGCGTGCCATGCCTATATCTGTGTGTCCTCCTCTTTTTCCTTGTCCAGCTGTTTTGTTTTCGCATGAGTATATGTCCTTGTCACTTTCCAATGTGTTTGAGTTGTTTGTCACCTTTAGGACACCTTTGAGGGTGTTTTCTAGGTGTTTTTCTGTGTTTGTGATTGCCTGCCATTGTTTCCTATGCAGTTCGAGTTCGGTTCGTCGAACGTTCGACGAACCGAACTCGAACGGGAGGTCCGTTCGGCGAACCAACCTCGAGCCGAACCGCGACCGGTTCGCTCATCTCTAGTTCTACCGTGAGAGACTCACGCGAGTTACACGCGATGCACTAGCAAGTGTGATTCTGGCCTTACATTGTCATACCCTTCTCCACCAGGTGGCGAAGCTGGAAAACTGTCATGCGCTCAGAGGTGGCTTCTGTGTACCTGGTCCCTGCCTTCCACTCCCAGGGTCTGTGAATGTCACACAGGTCTCCATAGATCATGCTTAGAGTGTGCGCGCACCTGTTCTTAAAGGTCCAGCACACCCTAACCAGGAAGTGCCTCTCAGCCTGTGGCTGAGAAGCACTAGGTATTTAAGGTATCCTCTACCTATAGGAGCTGTCAGGCAACCTGGTCTATCTTTAAATACTTGTTTCTAGTTGTCAGGCCCTTTCCCATGTGCTGTACTTCATGCTTTTATTCTAATATGAGTCTGTGTCCTAAAACTCACTGTACCAGCCGTGCACGCTGTAACAGTCACATTTGTTTACTTGCATTACGTGATGCACCCGCTGTTTCCTCCATGCATCCAATTTCTGCTAAACCAGCAGGACCTGCTGTTCCAGTCAGTACCGCCGTCCAAGCTACATTTGCCCTATCAGGTGAACCCTCCATGCCTGCTGGTCACTACCATCCAGTCTGCATCAGCTATCTAGGCTACACCTGTCCATATTAGAGACTGTTTGTGTCTGTACCCCCAGCCCATTGGGTAAGCTTTTGCAGTACTGTGTCTCCCTGAGTAGTACCAGGTGATACTGAAGAGTGGTATAATAATGAGTGTTTGCCTGCAATACTGGTGCATAGGGGAGCTCTCTTGGAAGTTTGGGACTGCATTTTGACAAATGTACATGGATATTTGATCAGGATTAATGTTATCCTCAATGATGAGAAATGCAGGCAGATACTGATCCATCAAGAAGTGCCATCAAGGAAGCATCTGATTGGCTCCAAATTTATTCGGAAAGCAACTCTAAGGGTACAGCCAATTCTAATAAGGACTATTTTTAGCATAGAGAATAGAGTTGAGCGATGTTCGAGGTTCGCCAATTTCATGTTCGAGTGATTTTTGGGGGTGCTCGAGATCAAACTTGAACGCGAGCATTTTGCTGAAAGCTCGATAGCTCGAGTTACGTTCGATAACGGTTCGATCAGCAAAAAGCCTAGCTAGTTACTAGCTGGCTTTTCACTGTAATAGTGTGAGTCACTGTGATTCACGCTATTATCAAATTTCAGCGTATAGTGTGCAGGGGGGACGCAGTTTAGATCTGTGGTGCATTGCTGAGAGCATGCCGATCGCCTTTTTTTTTTTCCTAAGCGCGCGTGCAGTGGGGCGGGCCAGGATGTCAGCCAATCACAGACACACACACAGCTAAGTGCATTTTTGCCAGACAAGCAAGGGCATGTGTCATAAGCTGTGAATGTCACATGTCCTTGCCTTATAAAATACGGCCATTTTCCCTGTCGCCGCCATTACCTCCTTTGTGCGTGTGGGTGACAGTCACCGCTCACGCTGCTGCCGCCTATCCTGCTATGTGCACTATAGACATAGTGCAAGCTACACAGCGCTCTAGGGATTAGGGACTGATGGTTATTTCAACCCTTTTCAGGGCTGAAATCCAGGCGTTCATAGCCAGAGCTGCTAGGCAGGTCCGTGCAAACGTTGTGTACAGCTTTAGATAACAGCATCTGCGTACCTGAGCTCAGGGAATTTCTTGCTGCATTTCATCATTAGAAGGGATAGAAAGTGAGGCTTCCTTCCACAGAACCCAGGCACTGTACCCACCTGCCCACTTTTGCCACGCTATTTTACTTGCCCACAGAGCTGACACTTTTTCTGCCATCCTAAAAGAGTCTTGAATACTAAGCTACTGTTCCTTTCCTGTCCACTGACCCACAGAACCTGGGCACTGTACACACCTGCCCACTTTTGCCACGCTATTTTATTTGCCCAAAGAGCTGACACTTTTTCTGCCATCCTAAAAGTGTCTGGAATACTAAGTTACTGTTCCTTTCCTGTACACTGACCCACAGAACCCGGGCACTGTACCCACCTGCCCACTTTTGCCACGCTATTTTATTTGCCCAAAGAGCTGACACTTTTTCTGCCATCCTAAAAGTGTCTGGAATAGTAACTTAGTATTCCTTTCCTGTCCTGGTACCCACAGAACCCGGGCACTGTACCCACCTGCCCACTTTTGCCATGCTATTTTATTTGCCCAAAGAGCTGACACTTTTTCTGCCATCCCAACAGTGTCTGGAATAGTAACTTAGTATTCCTTTCCTGTCCTGGTACCAACAGAACAGGGGCACTCTACCCACCTGCACACTTTTGCCACGCAATTCTAATTGCAAACTGTGCTGCCAGTGTTAGGGGCATACAAAAATTGTCTGTGATAGTAAGGGATACTTTGCACACTACGACATCGCAGGTGCGACATCGTAGTGTGTAAAGCAATAGATGATACGATTAACGAGCGCAAAAACGTCATAATCGTATCATCGGTGTAGCGTCGGCGTAATCCATAATTACGCTGATGTGCTGGTCCGATGTTGTTCCTCGCTCCAGCAGCAGCACACATCGCTGTGTGTGAAGCCGCAGGAGCGAGGAACATCTCCTACCGGCGTCACCGCGGCTCCCGTAGGATATGCGGAAGGGAGAAGGTGGGCGGGATGTTTACATCCCGCTCATCTCTGCCCCTTCGCTCCTATTGGCCACCAGCTGTGTGACGTCGCAGTGACGCCGAACGACCCACCCCCTTAATAAGGAGGCGGGTCGCCGGCCAGAGCGACATCCCAGGACAGGTGAGTCCATGTGAAGCTGCCGTAGCGATAATGTTCAGCTATCACAAGGATATCGCAGCTGCGATGGGGGGGGACTATCGCGCTCGGCATCGCAGCGTGCAAAGTACCCCTAAGTGTTGGTTCTCCAGCTGTCTATCAAGCTAGACCACCTCTGCATTGTACACACCTGTCCTTTTTTGATACGCAATTCTAATTACAAACTGTGCTGCCACTGTTGGGGGCATACAAATATTATCAGTGATAGTCTGTGTTGGTTCTACAGCTGTCTATCAAGCTAGACCACCTCTGCATTGTACACACCTGTGCTTTTTTGATACACAATTCTAATGGCAAACTGTGCTGCCACTGTTAGGGGCATACAAAAATTATCTGTGATAGTCAGTGTTGGCTCTTCAGCTGTCAATCAAGCTAGACCACCTCTGCAATCTACACCACCTCTCAATTTTTGCATCTACATTTTAAGTGGCCAATCTTGTCGCTAACAAAATAAGTGGCAAAAGGACAGATGCTGGGGGAAAGGGGAACAGACGTGTTGGAAAAGGAAAAAAAAAGTTTGTGTCTGTGGGGAAGGTGGGAAAGCTACATTAACATCTGCTGAAGATAGGCCATCTTCCAGCAAAAGTAAGATGTCTACTACTTTCCGTGGACAATCGGATGTGCTCCCTTTTTACGAAACCGAACAACTGTAACAAAGGTAGATGATGCACCAAAAAAGAATATGCTTGAATGGATCGCAAGTGCTCCAACAAGTGTCCTCTCCTCCACCTCAACTTCAACATCCAAAAAATAACAGTCCTCTGAGTTGTCACCCCAATCACACTTGCTTTCTCCCAGCTCTCAAGTCTCCATCCACCCTGCAGAGTATTGTGTAACAGAGATGGCTGAACCTTCAGAGCTGTTCAGTCACACTATAGGCTGGGAATCAGAGGTCTTCTCCCAAGCTACAGTGAGTGCAGACCAGGAAAATGTCTGCAGTGATGCCCAGAAGCTTTGTGACTCAGATTCTGGCCCCGATGACCAAGTTTCTGAGCATAATGTACACCCTCATTCCCAAACTGTAACACCTGTTGGTGGAGACAATGAGGAACATACTGATGACGATGAGACACAGATACCTGATTGGGATGACAACTTAACTATGCAGTCTGGGCAGGACGAGGTTAGGTATGAGGGCAAGGGGAGTGCAAACACAACGCTTTATGATAAAGGTCTACATCCCACTTACTGTCAACCCACAGTCAGGTACTCGAGGAGGTCATCAGAGGTGGTGGAGGAGAATGCAACTGACGACGAAGTTACCTTGCGCCTTCCTGGACAGAGTCGGAGTACTGGAAGGATGTCTACAACTGCATCCTCAGCCACAACTCTGCCTCTGAGCACAAGTTGGGGTGGCCCTGCAGGTCGCATGGCCTCTAAGCCTTGCCTAGCCTGGTCCTTTTTTGACCTTGCAAAGGATCTCCCAAATCATGTGATCTGTAAAATTTGTCGGCAATATATAAATAGAGGCATAAAGCTCACCAGTTTGACAACTTCTTCCATAAATTGTCACATGAATAACAAGCATAAGTCCCAATGGGAAGCTCACCGTGCTGTAATGCGGCCTAGCGGAGCAGGCCAAACACCATCTGCCCCTTCAATTTCCTCCACGCGCTATTCATCTTCTATGACTGTGGGGACAGCTGTCACAACTGCTATTCCACGCAGACCTCCCACCACTTTAACCGTAACAGGCAGTTTGCTTGGTAGGTCGTCAGTTGGTTTGGAAGGGGAAAAAAGTGCTGGTGTACAGCTCTCTCAAACATCGAGAGCACCAACTTTGGATGAAGGCACCATCATGTCTCTGCCTGCACTTTCCTCACAGACCTGCATTTTTCCAGGGACACCCTACTCACCACCGTCTCTACACAGCAGCCACATCTCTGTCCCTCAGATGTGGACAAATAAAAGGCCATTTCCTCCGAGCCATAAAGCTAAGAGGTTGACTTTATCCCTCTGTAAGCTCTTAGCTACCGAAATGCTGCCTTTCCACCTGGTGGACACAGAGGATTTTTGAGACCTTACGTCCGTCGCAGTGCCCCAGTACCAGATGCCCAGTCGTCACTACTTCTCCAAGAAAGGTGTGCCTGCGCTACACCAGCATGTCGCACACAACATCACCGCTTCCTTGAGAAACTTTGTGTGTGTATTTCACCACTGATACTTGGACCAGTAAGCAAAGAAAGGGGCATTACATGTCACTGACTGGGCACTGGGTAACTATGGTGAGAGATGGAGAAGGGTCTGCTGAACAAGTCTTGCCGTCACCATGACTTGTGCGTCAATCCTCTTTATGTAGAAGTTCCTCCACTGCTTCTGCCTCCTCATCCTCGTCTGGGTCCTCCACCTCCGCCCCAAGCCTGCCTGGTCAGGCCACCCGCGTTGTAACTGCGCACAAGGAATCCCGCACATCTCCTTACTATGCTGGCAGCAGAGCTCAACGGCATAAGGCGGTCTTTACCTTGAAATGTCTTGGAAATAAGAGTCACACAGCAGAGGAGTTGTGATCAGCTCTTGCGAGCAAATTTCGTAAATGGTTGTCTCCACTCAACCTGCAGCCAGGGAAGGCCGTGTGTGACAATGCTGCAAACCTGGGTGCGGCCTTTCACCGGGGCAAGGTGACACACGTGCCTTGTATGGCTCACGTGTTGAGCCTTGGTGTCCAGCAATTTTTAACCCACTAACCGGGCCTAGATGGGCTTCTGCACAGGGCACGAAAACTCTCTGCTCACTTCCGCCGTTCAACCGCCGCAGCTGAGCGACTTGCATCGCTCCAGAAGTCTTTCGGCCTGCCGGTTTATCGCCTGAAATGCAATGTGCCGACACCCTGGAATTCGACTTTCCACATGTTACAGCGACTGTGGCAGCACCGCTGAGCCCTGGTGCAATACATTATGACGTATATCCTGGGCCAATGAGATGCAGAGGTGGGGCAGATCACGCTGATGGAGTGGTCTCAGATCAAGGACCTATGCACCCTTCTGCACAGTTTCGACATGGCGTTGAATATGTTTAGCGCTGACAATGCCTTTATCAGCATGACAATTCCAGTCATTTACATGCTGGAGCACACGCTAAACACTATTCGTAGTCAGGGGGTGGAACAAGAGGAAGGGGAGGAACTACAGGAGGATTCATGTGCGCAAGGGATACCAACATCTACAAGGTCCAGACGTTCATCATCACCAAGGCGGCAGGCATTGAATGGTGGGGAAAAAGGGCTTAACAAGGGTACATGGTAGCAGCCAAAATGTTGAGGAAGGTGCAGGAGACTATGAAGAAATGAAGGACAAACTCTCGATGGACATGGAAGACTCAGCAGATGAGGGAGACCTTGGTGAAATTTCGGTTGAATGAGGTTGGGGGGAGATGTCAGAGGAAGGAAGCACGGTTATCACCTTGCCGCCACAAACACAGCAAGGACTTGGTCCGCATGGATGCGCAAGACACATGAGCGCCTTCTTGTTGCACTAAAAGCAACATGACCCTCGGATTGTCAAAATTAGAAGTGATGATGACTACTGGTTTGCCACTCTAATAGATCCCCGGTACAAGTCCAAATTTTGTGAAATAATTCCAGCCATAGAAAGGGACGCACGTATGCAGGAGTATCAGCAGAAGCTGTTACTCAATCTTAGCTCGGCTTTTCCACAGTGGTGCATGGAGTGAATCTCCCAGTTGTCACTTGCCAAGCATGGGACGGTCTCGTCATTATCAGTCAAACCACACAAGCAACACCGTATCTGGTGCTGGTACTAGCAATTTTATGGAATCGTTTCATATTTTTTTAGACCTTCCAATGCAAGGCCACAAGAGACAAGAAGTCTGACACATAGTCAATGGCTGGAGAGCATGATACAGGAGTAGCTCCAAATGAACATCGATGCCATGACTTTGCATCTGGAGCCTTACTCAGTTTGGACTTCAAATCTTGAAAAATGGCCTGAGCTCACCACTTACGCCTTGGAGATCTTGTCGTGTCCCGCAGCGAGCGTTGTCACTGTCTTCAGTGCTGCTGGGTGTATGCTGACAGATAAGCGCACGCGTCTGTCCAGTGACTATGTGGACAGACTAACGTTCATCAAGATGAACAAGTCATGGATCCACAAGGACTTTACTACCCCTGCGTCATCCTGTGGAGAGTAAATGCTGCCGTATTTTGGGATGTGCTTGATGCAAATCTACCTGTCAAGTTTGCAACTGTGGCACAAGTGATGCCACTGAAGGGGTGTCTGTGGGGCCTAATTTTTGGAAAAAAGGGAGACTCCGCTTGGACTCCCCTTGCTGTGTTTTTAAAAATGCTCAAAGATGAACAAATCATGGATCAGCAAAGATATTGCTACCTACACCAGTGTCATCCCAGGGACAGTTAAGGCTGGCGTATTTTGGAATGTGCTTGATGCAAATCTACCTTTCAAGTTTGCAACTGGGGCACAAGTGATGCCACTGAAGGGGTTTCTGTGGGGCCTAATTTTTGGAAAAAAGGGAGACTCCGCTTGGAGTCCCCTTGCTGTGTTTTTAAAAATGCTCCAAGATGAACAAATTATGGATCAGCAAAGACTTTGCTACCTACACCGGTGTAATCCTGGGGACAGTTAAGGCTGGGGTATTTTTGAATGTGCTTGATGCAAATGTACCGGTGAAGTGTACAACTGGGGCACAAGTGCTGCCACTGAAGTGGTGTCTGTGGAGCCCAATTTTTGGAAAAAAGTAGGACTCCGCTTGGAGTCCCATTGCTGTGTTTTACATGATTTTAGAAGGGCATGTAATGAATATATCTGTGTCTCCTCCTCTTTTTCCTCTCCCAGCTGTTTTGTTTTGGCATGAGTATATGTCCTTGTCACTTTCCCATGTGTTTGTGTTGTCTTGGGAGTTGTTTGTCACCTTTTGGACATCTTTGAAGGTGTTTTCTGGGTGTTTTTATGTGTTTGTGATTACCTCCCATTGTTTTCAATGGGGTTCGAGAGGTTCATCGAAGGGTTCGCCGAACCGAACTCGAACGCGGCCTCCGTTCGATGAACTGAACCTAATTCGAGCCTCTAGAGGGTGGCTTATCTCTAATAGAGAGGAACAAGTAGTCTTGGCTGGAAGTAATAATATGAAGAAGCAGAAGAACTTGCACATGCCTGCATTCAAAGAAAATATGTATTTAGTTGTCAAGAGGTTTGGAGGATCTTCCCTGATAAGATGCTTCAAAAACTGCGAGCAAGTATATCTAAAAGAATTTATGGACATGCAACTACATGTACCAAGATACGTATGTATATATATATACATATACTGTACATTTATATATATAAAACTACCTTCTCACTCCCTGTGGGTGGTTATTTGTCCTTCTCATTCTCGGGTCCTCTACCAGAGGCCATCAATTTTGGCTAGGTATTGCACTGTATGCAAATTTTTTGCCACTTTCAGAATCATGAATTAAGAGGTTTTTTTCAAAAGTTATCCAAAGCTGGAATTATAATGTCTCCTGTATGTTTGTTGCTGGCTGTATTTTCATGCCTCCTGGTCAATTAGGTAGGCCTAATGCCTGGGTCTACAATCATTGTCTGCTAGTGATTCCACTACATCTTCCCCTGTTCTTCGTGCTGGAGAATCCCATGTCAAGGATGCAGGAACAGATGCCTTCCCGTCTGATGTTGTCTTTACAAACTTGCAGACACTATTAAGAACTACACACACTTCCTTTTCCCAGCACAGCGTCCAGCTGTCTTTACCCAAGGCCTTGGAACTCAAGTGTTAATATGCATCCTTCCAACCCACATACAAAAATACTAAATGACCACTTTCCCAGACTGATTTTGCTGAAATCTTGGCACTTAGGCTTGTGGATGCTTTCTGCAACCTCATGGCGGTGGCCGTCCGTCGATACTCTTTCCACAACACTATTTCCCACGTTACACAAGCAAACACATGTCCCATAACATTACCTGTGCCTCAAAGTCATTTTAGTTTGGCTTTCGACAGCCTGCATATCCTTTCCCACTTTAAAGGGTGCTTCACACGCTGCAATATCGCTAACGATTGCTAGCAATGTCGAGCACGACAGCCCCCGCCCCCATTGTTAATGCAACTTTTGGTGCTCGCTGCCGTAGCGAACATTATTGCTACGGCAGCATCACACGCACATACCTTGTCAGCGACGTCGCTGTGACCGCCGAACAATCCCTCCCTCAAGGAGGAGGTGAGTTCAACGTCATAGCGATGTCACTGCAGCGTCACTAAGCGTCCGGCCAATAGAAGCGGAGGGACGGAGATGAACGGGACGTAACATCCCGCCCACCTCCTTCCTTCCTCATTGCCGGTGGACGCAGGTAAGGAGATGTTCGTCGCTCCTGCGGTGTCACACATAGCGATGTGTGATGCCGCAGGAATGACGAATAACATCGTACCTGTGGTAGCAGCGATATTAAGGAAAGGAGCGACGTGTCAACGATCACCATTGATCGTCGCTCCTTGGTGTCACACGCTGCAATGTCGGTACCGCTGCCGGATGTGCGTCACTTACTATGTGACCCCGACGATATATCGGTAGCGATGTCGCAGCGTGTAAAGCACCCTTAAGAGTCATGAATTTAGCGTGTTTTAAAAATTGATGCAAAACAGGATTCATAGTGTTTGCTGTACATCTGTTGCTGGCTGTATTTCCATTAGTCCTGCATATTTTAGCAAGGCCTCAAACTATCTGAAACTCTTTTCTCACTTTGAGAGTCATTTAGAATGTTTCCAACATTGATCCCAAACTGTAATGAGTGTCTTCTGTACATCTGTTCCTTACTGTACTGCCATTTCTCCTGCCCATTTTGGCTATATTTTGCACTGTCTGCATCTCCTTTCCCTTTCTGTTTTCAACAGTGATTCAAAACTGGAACGAGTTTGGCTTCTGTACATCTTTTGCTGGCTGTATTACCATGCCTCCTTGCCATTTTGGACACCGTGTGGATCCGGACTTTTACAGTCCAGGTGCGCCCATCACTAGTCATTTACTTATTAATTTCTTAAATTTGAATTTACACTTTTTTACAGCAAACTGCGGAGCAATGAGCGATGAGCATGGTGAAAGATTTCACCAAGATATTCTGGAAATGGAGAAAAGATTAACAGATGAATACCCTTTATAATAATATAAATCAACACTTTATAATATATGTTAGAATCTTGACATTAAGTGGTGCGTAGTGCTAAAGCGACTTGTGCACAAAAAAGTGAAACACAATAGGAAGTAGGAAAGTAGGAATAACCACATTCAAAATAATAAATGAAAGCTCAAGGTAATGGGCAAAACTAATTGTGTCCTAAATGCCCCACTACCCAGCTGTGGTGGTCAGCACTCTAAAAATCGCAATGATGCCCCACTCAATTAAGGCGTTCCCTAAAACTGTCCTTTACTCCCACAATGAAGCTATCTAGAAGTGAAGTGAAAGCAAACTGTACACTGAACAAAGCATGTTCCCAAAAATATTGTATAATGACATCCCAGGAATGATAGTGCTGCTAAATAAGCAAACCACACTTGTGAAATATATCACATACTGAAAAAAAAGCTTGACATAGTACATAGTTTATGAGGTGTAACTGCAGGCCTATCAATGCTGCTGAAGTTAACCATCTCACCTTTTTCAACATGTTTTCCTCATAGTAGGTAAATAATAGTTTATCAGGAGAATAGTAGGTGGAGGTCCCAAGCATTCCTCAGGACTTCCAACATGGATAGGTATTTCAGCTATGTTTACTCAAATAACTGGAATATCTATCCATGTTGAAAGTCTTACTATAAAATATGATGAGTGAATGTGTTGAAATTCAAATTTGCTAACTTTGACAGATTTTGCCAAAAATTTTTGATTTCGAGCAAATAGATTTGTTGTGAATTTGAAAAATTGCACAGCCCCTAAAATTCTGACATATCTTAGAACTGTGTTAATTTTATTTCAAGCTCTACACTGCTTTAGTAATGGGGAACCGATTAGGTCAAAAAAGTATAACAACTTTATTATTAAAAATGATTGCCAACTGGCAGAAAACCTAAAAACAGTGGCATCACATGTATTAATATTGTGTGCAGTGAGGGCAGGTATCAAAGTACAGGTATTACAATATTAGTGTTGAGGCCGATTAAAGGCATACAAAAATGTAAAACCAATTCATAATACTAAAGCTGAAAGTTGTTAGAAAAATTCAAAAGGGTTAGAATATCATATCAATTTGACATCAATAGTATAACCATACAGAAAAAAACCCACAGTTATCAGCCTGCACGTGTACAGTGGTATTATCAGTGGTATGTAAAGTAAAAGTTTACATGTAAAAGTAGGGGAAGGGGGGGTTTACAAAGTGTGTGTACACATATATAAGTGGAGGTTGAAGGAGTGTACATGTGAGGCATATACAGAAAACAGTTTTTATGAAACATGCATAAGAGTTGAAAAAAATATAGTGCAGGGAGTAGCTGTGGCAAAAATTCAGCCAAGATTTAGGTATAAAGGAAACATATAGAGAGGTTTTTTACCTGGACACGGAGATATCAATGCTCACATATGATGCCAGCCCCGACGCGCACGTTTCGGCGTCACCTTCGTCAGGGGGTTTGTTTTGTTTTGTTTTGTTCTGTTTTCGGTGCCTAGTTATGTTACCGTAGATCAATCACATCCATATGACCCACACACTATCATTTTGAATATGTACCAATTTCTTTACACCTTAACTATTTAGTGTGATGCACGGTCATTTTCATTGATCAAATTTCTGTGTTTACTGCTTTAGTAATGTCAATGTGATGTCATACATAATTATGTACCGTATTTTTCGGACTATAAGATGCACTTTTTTTTCCCAAATGTTGAGGGAAAGTGGGGGGTACGTCTTATAGTCTGAATGTAGGGCTGCGGGGAATGAGAGTGCTGCGGTGGAGCGGGTCATCAGTGGCACGAGCAGGCTGTAGCAGTGCCTACCGTAACTATGTGGGCCCACTCATTTCATATGCACGCCCATCCTCCCACCCATTATCTCTCAGCACTGAAGCCGGAACTGACAGGTGGGTGGGATGATGGGCGGGGGATGCGGGCATAGCTCATGTGATCACCCCTGGCAACTTCAGCTTGGAGTGATTATGTGCGGCTATATTCACTGCCCCCCGTGCATTATCATCAATGCGGGGGGCAGTGAATAAGTACGGTATGCTCACCATTCCCCTGCAGCAGTGCGATGTCCTCCTGTCTGCCAGCCAGCTGATCTGTGTAGAGAACGGTGAGCACATATATGACGTCATCACTGTGTGCACCGCTAGTCTCCACACACATCAGCGAGCCAGCAGACAGGAGGACATCGCAATGCTGCAGAGGAACGGCTCCACACAGGTCAGCGGCGCTGATGCTGACACAGAGAGGAAGATGATTGATGCTGCTGGAGTGAGGAAAGGTAAGTATAGTGAAGAAGAGGGGGAATATAAGCACCACTTATAATTACAAGGAATTCTGTTCCAGATTAAAGGTAAGAAGAAGAAGAAAGGTAAGTATAAACATTTATTTTTTTTCTGTGCCTTAGGATACAGGCCATATACCAGGATGGGGTATATACCAGGATAGGGGTATATTATGAGCATGCAGGATGGGAGTATATAACAGGATGGGGTATATAGCAGGATGGGGTATATAGCAGGATGGGGTATATAGCAGGATAGGAGTATTTATCAGGATGGGGGTATATATCAGGATGGGGGCTATACCAGGATGGGGGTATTTTTCAGGATAGGGGTATTTATCAGGATGGGGGCTATACTATATATTTCTTCTACCATTCATTTTTGAACAACACTGTAATTAACTATTGACAATGTTTTAACCACAAATATTCACCTACTACTAAAAGTATCTTTAGTAGCTGAATGTACTGTAAGCAAATTATGTTAGTGGGTCGCAATATAGGTGTGGCATGTATGCAATTTGGACCAGTAAAATAAATGTACAATAAAAGACATGGACAGTTTAATAGTTAAGTTTTTTATTTTATTTTTATTTATTTTTTCAACATTTTTAGGGTGAGAACGCACTTTGCGTTTCAGCTGCATTTTAGGTCCGTTTTGAGAAGCACCTTTTTCCTGCCAAAAGGCATGCATTTTGATTTTCCAGCAAAGTCAATGGAAAATGGTGATTTTCAGACCGCACTTTGCGTTTCTAAATCCTGCGTTTAATTTGCATATTTTGTGGCAAAAAACATGCATTCAAAGACGCAGCATGTCAATTGTTTTTGCCATTTTGGGTGCGTTTTGCTAACATTGAAGTCAATGAGAAATTGCAAAAACTAAGATTCCTTTAAATTCTTGCATTTTGCCTGCTTTTTCAGTGCAGAAAACATGCTTTTTGGACATCAAAATAATGATTTGATATGTCCCTTTACAAACACACAAAATCCGACAATTAAATTTAAGTAAAATATGCATTTATTGCTATATTTCCGATAAAATGTATATTACCGCTATAATTTTATGAATTATATCTATTTTCATTATTTTTCCCATTAATATAGATTTTTTCCTTTTTTGTTCTTTTTTTTCATTCTTTTTGACTGTTTAAACTTTATTAGGCATTGTCTTGATGTTCAAA
This sequence comes from Anomaloglossus baeobatrachus, assembly GCF_048569485.1. Taxonomy (NCBI): domain Eukaryota; kingdom Metazoa; phylum Chordata; class Amphibia; order Anura; family Aromobatidae; genus Anomaloglossus; species Anomaloglossus baeobatrachus. The sequence continues at coordinate 273,869,662 of NC_134358.1, forward strand.
ACGCATTTGTCAAAACGCAAGTGAAAACGCATGTAAAAAGCGCTGAAAGCGCATCAAAAACGTGGTAAATATGCATGCATTTTCAGCGCTAAAGTTCAGAAAAAGGCAACTTTGGTCAAATCAATTAAGCCCAAAAGGTGCGTTTTAAACTGCAAGTAGGTGAACGCATAGTGCGTTCTCAGCTTTAAAACAAAAAAAAAACCTCTTTCCTAAAACTCATATGATAAGAAATGTTTACCTTATGCTTGCTTACATAGCACCAACGAATGCATAGCACTTTAAAGACATTATCAGGGTTCCCATTGGTGCCCATAGTCTAAAGTCCCTAGCAGTATGTCTTTGAAGTATGGAAGGAAACCAGAGTACCCAGAGAAATCTCAAGAAAAGCAGGAAGGGCATTGAAATTCTTTGTATCTGTTTCCTATGAACCCAAAACTCCTTTGAGATATTGCCTTTAATGAGATTAGATCTTTATTTCTCCATGCTTCAAATTAACAATGAAAATGGGTGACCAGCATGCATCTGAATGGATTAGTGTCTCTGGTTCAAAATATAACATATATTGCTATTTGAGTTTCAACTCTTATCCAGCCCATAACTTAGAAAAATGCTGTAAATAAATTTGATTTTCTCAGCTTTGCAGTCTAGAAGCTTTGAAACTATTTTAGACTTGCACAATTGACAATCCTGGGTTCCAAAAGTTTAAATTCTAATAAAAGTAAAAGGCTTTGACATATTTGTGGCAGAAAATTGGGTTCTATAAATTTAAATGGTGTTGATCCAGGTACAAAATCAAATTCTCTAATATAGTGTAACATGGCTGAGGGTATGTACCATAAAGGTGATATAACCCCTGGAAGTCCGCTCTGGTACTTCAAGTGTACTGAGGCTTATTAGGGCATCCCAGGGACAGGTTTTACCAATAACTGGAGAGACGAATGGGTCTTGCGATCCACATACCTCTGCCAATGGTTGTTACTCATATTATTAAAATAGTCTCTACTTGACACATAGTCAGATTGTGGAGGTTGTTATGTCTCCAGGGAGCAACCTCTAAGAGAGATGTCTTGTGTACTGATTGCAATCAGTGAGTGAAGAGGAAGCTACGTCTACTGGGATACTTCGGAGAACTGGTTTCCAAACCTGAGTGTGTTACTACTAGTGAAACGGTCTGAAAACCGTGTTGATGTTCCTTGGAGACAGATAAGGGCTTGCCTTAAGTGACCAGGAGTGTGGTTTATGTGGTGTGAATAAACCTGCTGAACTTTTTAAATGAAAATGTTCGTTTTATTACCTCTAGGAAGCAAGCTGAATGAGTAACTGTCAGGGGGTGCTAAGCTGGCCCTAAGACTGTGAGCCCTGCAGTCACCATGACCCTGGAGGTACCCTTAATAGTCCAGGTCACCACCCTAGGACCTGTTTCCTGTCAGGCCCTGTTATAATACCTCTCCTCAAACCACAAATCCCTGGATGGGCAGCATACCAATTAATTACCTCCCAAAGACATAGACAAGAGGATAGAACTGAGACACACTTACACGGCAAATAAACACAGAGGAGAGACAAAACAGCCCTGGAGGGAATAAACCAAAAAGGGTAGGAGTAATTCACACCAGGGAACTATCAAACTGAGCAAACAATGACTCACTGGTCACCAAATAGAGGAATGCCACGGACACCGGGATTTCCCATCTGCAAGCAGAGACTATTTTTGGCAATGGTACAGAAACTCCCCAGATTTAAGTAGGAGGAGACCAGCTGGAAATCGCAATTAGCAAACCTGGTTCACTGAGAATCCATGCACTGCTCCATGAGGCATTAACTCCTAACGTGCCAGAAGCACAGATGAATAAAACAACCAATGCCCAACAGAACAGAGCTACTAACAGAAACCATCTTGCTTGTTGGAAGTGTGTACGGGGTCCAAACAATAAGTGCTCCGTAAACATGGACCTGCACTGTGTATGACAGTAACCCCATCACAAAAGGTACAACACACTTGAAGGTTTTGCTGAATTTACCAATCATACACATTGTTCATTATTTACTTCAGTATCAGTATCTTCTTTTCAACTTGGTACTAACAGCAGCACTTGTCATATATGAACACACGAACTATCCATGATACTGTCAGTAGTTCATGACTTATGTCAGATAGACATGCATTACTGTGACATGCTTCTTCTTTTAAGCTCTATAGCTTTAGCATTTAGCTGTCTCAAAACATGGACAAATACATATTAAAAGGGATTTGAAAAGTTTAAATAAATAAACAGCAATTTTATTTAATTTAGTTCTTTGTATTGCACTAAGAATATTACAAATGTTATTTTCATGCTCAGTTAAAAACCACATAATATCTAAAGTGAAACAACGGTAACTTTGAGGTAAACACTAAGTTAATAATTTAAGATATAAATGAACAAAGGCTGCAAACTGTTGTGGAGTTTAAAGGTAAGGATATAAATCATCAGTGGATAATAAATTGTTTGTATCACTGAGTTTTGAATGATGTATGGGGTTGTCATAGCACACAGAACTACAGAACTCTACTCCGTAGAATATTATTTTAAAATTGCAACTTTTTCTATAGCTTCTTTTAAAATATTAATTCCATAACATACTACAACTCAAAGCAAACTTATATATCCCCCAAAATACCAATTTTGCTAATAGATAAGAAAAATATTGATGGATTAGTTATTGATCATTTTTAATATTAAAATATATCTAAAAAGAACATTGGTTCAGAATGGTATATATAATTTGTGGAGCTTTTTCACAGATTTTTTTGAGATTTCATATTCTTTATTAAATTTAAAAAGTTACCTAGTGAATATAGGAAATTTCAAAATATACCTTTTTAATTTATTATGCTTTGCTCCACTTGTGAACTTACTATTCACTCTCAGTTCACTAGTAATATTTGTCTTCAGTGAACACAAATTTTCAGCTCAGTGAGAAAGGAGATGACAACAGCTTTTAATAAAAGTCTATGGAGGAAACAGACATGCTATGGCTAATTCAAGCGTTCACCATTAGGGTTAATGTAGTGGCAACTGGCCAGTGGACAGGACTAGTAGAAAATGGTTAGAAAGGCAATCAGTAAAGAATAGGAACAGAATCATCAAGCAACTAAATTGTTAAAACACAGCCGAGGTTAGAAACTAGAATTAAACTAGTAGCAAAAAATAACAGAATGGGAAAATGTTAACTGACAATATAAGACAGAATTAAAAGAGTTTAAATAGTGTGAGACCCACCCAAGGTTTAAAGTTGGGGCTAAATTAGCTAAGTTCTGGATTTAACCCAGAAGCTCCCTGCTTGGAAGATACCACTACTCCCAGAATAACAAACAAACTGCTGGACTGTAACCCAGCAACACCTATAGCCGTTGACACAAATATGACACAAATCGGTCAACAGAGGCAGAATAAAAGGGAGTAATAATAATAATAATAATAAAATATTTATTCACTTATATAGCGCTATTAATTCCACAGCACTTTACATACATTGGGAACACTGTTCCCATTGGAGCTCACAATCTAAATTCCCCATCAGTATGTCTTTGAATGTTTTCCCTGTGTTTCTGTGGGTTTCCTCAGAGTACTCTGGTTTTCTCCCACACTTCAAACTCCTTAAAAATATATTGTCCATGGTGGGATTTGAACTCAGGTCCCCAGCGCTAAAACACTGCAATGAGCCATTGTACTGCCCCCAAGGATTTGGCTAAAGAAACTGCCACAAAAACTACAGTGATTTTGTATTCCAAAATCTTACAGATATTTTAAGTTGAAACGATAATTTTGATTGGATCACTAAATAAGTGGTAAATTTAGGAAAAATAGCACATAGAGAAGCTCTAAAACCAGGAAAAGCCATCAGTGTTTGGAAAAATAAATTCAGTAACCAAAAATAGGGATGAGCAATTCCGAACAGCAAAGTTTGGGATTCATACGGTAAACCTTGTGTCCAGTGCTGAACATGGACTTTCTACTGTATTTCCGATTCCTTTCAGGTCTGTTTTCCAAATATAGTTTGTAGAAAGGTTGCAGAGAAACCAATCATCAAATATATCTGGTATGGGCACCTCCAACCCCATCACAAGCATGTCTTGTGCTGGCTTGGCTGTGATTGGCCAAGGAAATTACTGTAAAAAAAAAGATGTAGGCTCCCTTCCTATTTTGATTAATAGTATGGATAAAGCAGCAGCTACAGTCTGCAAACCCCAGCAGTCTGGTTTACAGTTGCTTATTATTTAGCATAGAGAGAATCCCATCATTAAAACATGATACGAGGTTCCCCTCCTTTTTGATATACATTCAAGTTAAAACTGACCACTAGGAGGTAGTTTTCTCAGGCTGGGAAGGTCCTTAAATATTGGCCCTACCCAATCTAAAAATATTAGCCCTCAGCTGCCCCAGAAGTGGCACATCCATAAAATGTGCCAATTCTTGCGCTTTACCCTGCCCATTCCAATTGCCATGGTGCGGTGGCAATCAATGTAATGTATGGACTTGATATCCGCTGTGATTTGTCAAAAGATCACAGCTGCCATCAAGTTTTAGTTTAGTAATGGGAAGGGGAAGGGTCGTATGTGACACCCCCTTTACTAAACTGTAAGTCAAAAGAAATAAACACACAAGCACCAAAAAGACCTTTATTTGCAATAAAAAACACAGTCACCCTCTTTCACTCCGTTATTAATGCTCATCCTTTCACATCTGACAAAATCCAACAGACATCCCACGACATGATCACCTCTGCTACATTCAAAGTCTGTAGTGATGGAAAATGTTACCGGTGACTGAAGACTCTGGTAAACACTGACAGCCATTGGGGAATCTGGCTGTGAGAAAAACAGTGACATCACTCAGTTCACCCGATGTCACAGCTGGGTTCCCACAGTACCAAATGTGACCGCCAGTGAACCCGCTACTGGATTGTCTAATTGCTGGACATGGTGCCACAGAAGGCCAACAATTTAGCAGTCAGGTCACCAGAGGTCAAGCTACCCTCAGTGAAACTTTGACCCGCTGTTCTTGGAGTCAGTTAAACCTGCTGGCAGATTGCCAGTCTGCCTGATTGAGGGACATGGCTGCATAGCAATCCAGCAGCAGGTTCAACTTTCACTGAAGGCTCACTGCTTTCCTCAGTGAAAGTTAAACTTGATCTTCTTAGTGAAATTTGAACCCGCTGCCAGATGCAGGACTGCTGTGCAACCATGTCCCACAATTCAGCAATCCAGCAATCCAACAGCGAGCTCAACCAAGTTCACTAAGGACAGAGGGGATGCCCTCAGCTATGAACTCCGATGAACTCAGTGTGACATCACCCCTTCTTACAGTTGAGGGTTCCCCACATCTTTCAATGTTTCCCATAGGCAGCAGTGAGCGTATGTATATTGCATCACTGTAAACTCTGGATTCAGCTGAGTCGGGATTTATGTGTAATGTTATATAGATTACGTCAGACCTGCAGGGTTGTTTTGGGAGATAATGACACCTTGCAAAAGTGTTCATCTACCTTGGCATTACCTCCCAACCTGGAATTTTACTGGGCTGTTTTGAAGGTTTGCACCAGTTCACCTAAACAACATGCCTATAACTGTAAATATTTGGTTTTAATTTTATTGTGAAGTAAACAACAAATAGGACATTCATAACCAAAACGTCAGCATACAAATCTATTCAACCCCCCAAAGTCAGTACTACATAGAGCCTCATTTTGCAGCAATCACAGCTGCAAGTAGCTTTGGATAAGTTTGTGAGCTTTTCACATCTTGTCACTGGGATTTTTGCCCATCTCTCGAGGCAAAACTCCTCTAGATGCTTCAGGTTTGATTGTTTCCTCTGGTGAATAGCAATTTGCAAGTCTGAACATAGATTCTCAATTGGATTAACTTCTGGGCTTTGAATGCATCACTTCAATACATTTACCATATTTTCTGGATTATAAGATGTGCTTTTTTTCCCAAAAAAATGGGAAGAATATGGAGTTGCGTGCTATAATCCAGATATGGCTTACCAGGATGGTGGTGTTGGAGCAGGGTCACAGGGGGCAGGGTGGCAATATTGAGGGCTTGGATGTAGGGATGTATCTGCAGTGTAGCAGCTCAATAGTGTCACAGGAAGGAAGTTTGGCGATACTGCAGGCTCAGGAATGAGCTCCATTAATCTGACAGCGGGTTGTGGGCTTCATTAAATCGCCAGAGGTTGACGCAATGAACTTCAAGAAAATGACCACGGAGGCCAATCTGTGCATGAGTCACCTCCACAGTCTTTCTCTTGAAGTCGATTCAATGGAGCCTGCAGTCTGACGGCAGATCAATAGCAGGATTATAAGACAAACCCTCATTTTAACATTAAAAATTATTTTTTCCTATTTTCCTCCTGTAAATTTGGGTTGCATCTTATAATTTAGGGTGTATTATAAAATGGAAAACATGGTACATGTTTCCCTTTTAAACATTTGAGTGTTGCTTCAAAAGTATGCTTTTGGTCATTGTCTTGTTGGAAGGTGAACCTCCATCCCAGTCTCTAGTCAATGACAGGCTGAAACAGGGTTACAGAAAAATATCCCTGTATTTTGCATCATCCATCTTCCCCTTAGCTTGGACCATATTCCCTGTCCCTGCTGCCAAGAAACATCCCTAATGCATGATCCTACCACCATCATGTTTCAATATGCGGATTGTGTTATTTTGGGTGATGAGCTATGTTGGTTTTGAGCAAGGTGGAGCGTTTACCTTGTTGGTCATACAAGTAAAATTTTGATCTCATCTTTGGCACTTTCCAACATACATTTCAGGAGTCTCCCATATGTATTTTGGCAAGCTCAAAACAAGCCTTGGCTGCAAGTAAACGCCTTTTTCTGGCCAGTCCTCCATAAAAGCCAACTTTATGGAGCGTACGGCTTATTGTGGTCATATGGACAGATACTCCAGTCTCTTCTTAGGAGCTCTGCAGCTCCTTTAGAGCTCCTTTTGGTGTCTGTATGGTCTCTCTGATGCCCTCCTTGCGGACTCACACAGTCATCTCACCTCTATTCATAAATTTGTTACGAAACAGCTCTGTGGTGCCCCCTTATCATCAGGACAATTACAGAATTGGCAGACAATAAGCCAATGAGGCTGCTGCTGTTTTTATTTTAATAACTAGCTGTACTACCCAGCTTCGCCCAGGTTAATAACTGCTGTTAACAAAATAGAATGTATTAACAAAAATGTATTCTGCACAGAAAAAACACAAAACAAATAGATAGAAATGTAATTATTAAATTGTTGCCTATATTAACCAATCAGAGCTCAGATTAATTAACTGTAGCAAAATAGAAGCCAAGCTGTGATTGGTTGCTATTGGCAGCCTGATAAATCTCCAGGCAACAGTAAGCCCTCCCCTCTGACAGTATCTATTAGCTCACACATACACAATATAGGCAGGTCAAGTGACTGACAGCTGCCGTATTTCCTATGTGGTACATTTGTTGTTCTTGTAGTTTGGCTGCTTATTAATCAGATTTTTATTTTTGAAGGATAATACCAGACTTGTGTGTGTTTTAGGGCGATTATGGGGCGAGGTTGGTGCATGTGTGGTGAAATGCGTGCTGAGGGTGGTATATGTGTTCAAGTACGTGGTAGTGTGTGGCGCATTTTGTGTGTGTGTTCATATCCCAGAATGTGGTGAGTATCCCATGTCGGGGCCCCTTCTTAGCAACTGTACGGTATATATTCTTTGGCGCCATCACTCTCATTCTTTAAGTCCTCCTTGTTCACATCTGGCAGCTGTCAGATTGCCCCCAGCACTTTTCGTTTCACTTTTTCCCCATTATGGAGATAGGGGCAAAATTGATTTGTAAATTGGAACGCGCGGGGTTAAAATTTCGCCTCACAACATAGCACCCGGCGCTGCCCGGGATAGTAACTGTCTCTCTGTTTCTCTCCCATTCTCTGTCTGTCTCCCCCTCTGTATATATCTGTCTCTCTCTCTATCTCTTTGTCTGTCTGTCTCTTTCCCTGTCTGTCTCTGACTGTCTCTGTCTATTTCCCTGTCTGTCTATCTATCTCTGTCACTTTCCCTGTCTGTCTCTTTCCCTCTCTTTCCCGGTCTGTCTCTTTCCCTGTTAGTCTGTCTCTTTGTCTGTGTCTGTCTCTTTGTGTCTGTCTCTTACCCTGTCTATGTCTGTTTCTTAGCCTGTCTGTATCTGCCTCTTTCCCTGTCTGTGTCTGTCTCTTTCCCTGGCTGCATTGTGACACGCCAACATTCCATATAAGGGCGTTACTGCGCATTCTTCTGAAGTTCTGGCTGCACTGTGGCTCCCAGCTCCATTCGCTTTAATGGGGGCAGGTTTTTTGGTGAATAACTGTAAAGCGCGGGGTTAAAATTTCCCCTCAAAACATAGCCTATGACACTTTCAGGGTCCAGAAGTGTGAGTGTGCAAAATTTTGTGGCTGTAGCTGTGACGGTGCAGATGCCAATCCCGAACATACACACACACACACCTACACACATTCGGCTTTTTATATTAGATTATGAAGGTGCCCACAGTGAGTGTAATATATATATATTATCACTGATTAAAGCTCATGTAATATATATACACCTCAGTACAGTCACTGGCAGCCCACAATAATCCCAAGCAAAATTCTCGCTGCCACCATCAATTGCTCATGGGTAGACTGGAGAGCCTTTAGATAGCACAATGCCTATTCAGATTTGTGATATAAAGCAAGAAGAAAGAAGCTATTACATTTTTTTATATTTAATCCAAAAGAATAGGCAGTGTTTATCAAATTATACAAGATGTTACAAAAGGATAACAATACAAATATGGTATAGACAATTACATAAAATTTAAAGGGATGAACATGAAACTTACTAAACTCATGCCTCAGATATGACTTCAAGGGTTATGGAAGGAGGATCTCCGAGAAAACAAATGGGTAGCACCACAGCTTATCTGTGTCCTCCAGAACTGAACCAAGCAAGAATGTGAGAGCTTACTTTTATGACCTCACATTGCCCTCCCCTCAGTGACCGCTTATGGTGATGTCTTGTGGGATGTGCTCAGAGCTTCAAAAAAATTATGAAATTCTAGTTTTTAGCATATATTTTTCTCCTGTGACTAAGAGGTGAGGGCTATTAGCATCATATTTTCTATCCAAATTTTACCTTCACATAGATATGAAAAACAACATATCTGCCATAATTTTATTGGCCGATATCCATTTGTTGGGATACAAACAATCGCCGAGCAAAGCAAAATGGTTCTTTGTGCTCCCCACTTCACCAGGATTCCAACAATATACTTTTCATATTTTCTTTATATTAGCATAGCACCTGAAATCTTGGTTCATAGTTTTTTTCCTACAAGATCAAAGAGATGTCTTTTTATGCACATTCTTCCTGATCTACATCCATCCCCTGGTTGTAAATACCACATTCCAATAGCTGATCAGATAAGGTTGCAATAGCCATGTTTATCTTTGTGCTATCTTTGGCGTGGTTATAAAGTAACTTTAAGTTTTTCCTGACACATTTGATCACCAGAGATTGGAATGTTTTTTAGAGCCCAACACTGACTTTTACTTCTCAGCAATTTTGTCTCTGACTTTTTTGGAGATCTCCTTTGTGTTCATAGTGTTATTTTGTTTCTGGTGCCTCTTGCTTAATGGTGTTGCAGACTCAGTGGTCTTTCAGAAAAGGTGTGTATATACTGATGGATCATGTGACACTCAGATTGCACACAGTTGGATTTCCATTCACTAAGCATGTGACTTATGAACATAATTGTTGCACCAAAATTTTTTTTTTCATACCTAAAAGGGTAAATATATGTGTGGCACCCCAGTGGTCATGGGTGCCAAAGTGGCATTGTTCTCCTCACCTGAGGGCAATGCTATGCCTGGAAGCAGCGGAGAGACCTCTATGCCAGGTACAATTACACATACAACACTTCATAATCCAGGCCAGAAGGGGTAGCTCAAGTCCTGTTTAGGGCAAGCTTCCCTGTGCATTCTGGGCTGGGGAGGGGTTAGAGAGAGAGGAACAGGAATAGAAAACTAAGAACGGTCGCTGTTAGATAGTTGTCCCAAGTTTTCCAGGACAGAGCGCTGAATCAGGACACCTGGGTCCTCGACTGTCGGGTACTAAAGGCCAAGCAGTAAACCCGGGCAGTAAACTCATAGGGCAGGAGGTTCCGCACCACCAGGCCCAATAAAGACTCCCAAGGCGTAGTAGCATAACAGAGTCTGGGGCGGCAGAAATACTGGCAGGCCCTGCATCCGGCTCACGCTGCCCACCACAAAAGACAAGAAAAATCACATCTAGGAAGAGAGACGCTGTGTTGCTCCAGTGAGCACTTTTGGGGGACAACCTGTAAACAGCTACAGAAAGATCTGGAATCAGCAGGTACAGATGTTTCAAACAAAACAATAAGTAATGTTCTAAGGCTATGTGCGTACGTGTGCGCTCTGCACCGTACCTAAAAGGTGCGCTTCAGAGCGCAGCTGAAAAGCTCCGTTCTGAAGCGCATGGTGCCGGCAGAGAACGTGCACTCTGCATGCTGCCTCTCCCTATAGACAGCATGCAAACCACAAGGAAGAAGTGACATGTCACTTCTTAGAACGCAGCGATTCGGGCAGCAGCCGAATCGCTGCGTTCTAATATGCCACGTGCGCACGGTATCTGCACAATCTCCATAGACTGTGCAGGGGATGCAGGATGCATGCAGTTAAGTTGCGCTGCAGATTGCAGTGTAACTGCATGTAATACGCACACGTGTGCACATAGCCTAAATTTCCATCACTTATATGCACACTAATTACAAAAGACTCCTATGCTGAACAAAAAGCATGTTCAAGCACATTTAAGGTTTGCTGAAAAACAGTTAGGCAAGCATGTAAATTACATGCATAATATAGTTTGATCAAATGAGACCAGATGAGACCAAAATTGAACTCTATGAATAACATAATACACACCTTGTTGGAAGGCCAAAAGGTACTGCATATCACCCCAAAAACACCATACCAACCTTAAAGTTTAAAGGGGGATCATCATGGTTTGAGGCGGTTTTTCACCATTAGTCCTGGAAAACTTCATAATATTTAAAGAAGGTTGAAATTAAAAATGTACAGAGACATTCTTGACAAAAATATACTGCTTTCTACCAGGAGGATGAAGATGAAATGAGGGTAGACATTTCAGCAAAGCAATGACCCAATTTCAGAGAAACAAAATAAAGCTGCTAGAATAACTCAGCCAATATACTGACTTGAATACAAGAGAACATTTATGGAAAACTTAAGCTCAGAGTTAATAGAAGAAGCCCATGGAACTTCAAAGATTTGAAGCATATTTGTGTGAAAGAATAAGGCAAAATCACACCTGAACAATGCATGCCATTAGTTTCTCCATACAGAAGGCATTTTGAGCTATCACCACCAACCAAGGCTTTTGTGTAAAAAGTATTAAATAAATTTCAGTAAGTGTGTTCAATACATTTTCCTTTTGTCATCTCTCATTATTCTATGCAACTTAATTAATGTGGAAAGAGGTAAATAGTCCAGTATCCATAGAATCATAGGATCACCGAATGGTAGAGTTGGAAGGGACCTCAAGGGCCATCGGGTTTAACCCCGTTCGAGTGCAGGATTATCTAAATCATCAAAAAAAGATTTGGAAAAAGATTTGCTAAAACCCAAAAATCCATACTTTAATGAAAAATATTGTTTAAACTGAAATATTCAAATGTGGACCAAAATATGTTTACAGTGGTATAAGATGTAAAACACCAGACGTGTTTCAAAAGAAAACGTGTTCGCAAAAACCTGGAAATTATGGCAATTAACAAAATGTTTAGAAGGATTAGACATATTTCTATTTGATGGTTCAGCAATGTCATAGAGATGCTTCCTAATTTCAGATTAAAATTTTCTAATGGTGGAGCCAATATATTTTAATTTGCTTTCAGTTATGTGGTTTGCATTCAATAATATGTTTGCATGGCTTGCATTCAATAATGATGTGGTTTGCATTCAATAATGTGGTCTGAATTCCAACTGTGAAAACTTTGGATGAAAACACAAGGTTTTTTTTTAAAGAATATGCAAGCCTTTCATGGAAAGTGACTGCACCTATAGATGCCATTAGTAGATTGGGATTTATGCATGGTCTGCTAAAGGAGATTTCCGAGGTTACATGCTTTACGTGAGGCAATCCTGATATCTTCATCTAAAATAGAGTCAATCACAGGACTGTCTCTCAGATCATGCATATTTCATTATACAAAATTAGAAAAAGCTCTTTAAGAACCAAGATAGGTTTGTCAGATTACAGGTTTTTTTTACAATTTTTTTGTGCTTATTTGTAATCATGGGTTTAGTAATCAAATTGAATATTTCTCTGTGTCATGGCATGTTTTTTAGGCTAAGAAAGATAGCTTCTTTTTTTCAGGCAACATTGAATGGTATTGGACTCAACTAAAAAGGAGTTCAAATTAATATAGTTTCTTTTAGCTCTAGTCAGCACTCCTACTGGAATAAATGTTCTAGCGTAGATAAGGTAAAACTGCAAGCATCCAAAATAGTGTTCCCTCACATTGGTTTTTAGAAAAAGTTTCACTATCTACTTTAAGTCCATGTTGACCTGTAAGTTCTAAATCCGGAATAGTAACAGACATTTTACAACAATGAGCATGTGAAATGCAGTTTCAATTTATCTAATATATAAAGCTGAGAGTATATATATATGTATGTATGTATGTATGTATGTATGTGTGTATGTTTGTATGTATGTGTGTGTGTATGTCCACTAAAGGAATTTGCACCGTCACATGTACAACCACAAAATTTTGCACAGACGCCTCATGTGACCCAGGGAATGTCATAGACTATGTTTTCAGGGAGAATTTTAACCGCAAACTTTACAGATATTCACCAAAAAACCTGCTCATATTAAAGTCAGTGGAGCTGGGAACTACAGGTCATTAATAAGAGCTGTGATTAGTTGCTATAGGCAACAAAGGACATTCTTAAGATAAGAAGCTTATGTGTGAGATAAGATGATATCAGTGGAGACAAAGACACAGACAAACACAGGAACAGACACAGACAGACATAGGCACACACACAAAGAGACAGACAGATGGAAAAAGACAGACAGAGACAGACAGGTCAAGAGACAGACAAAGAGACAGACAGAGACAGACAGACACAGACAGAAGGGAAAGAGACAGATAAGGAAAAAGACAGACACAGACAAAGAGACAGACACAGACAAACAAGGAAAGAGACAGACAGACAGGAAAAGAGATAGAGAGACAAATAGGGGAAAGAGACAAACAGACAGACAAGGAAAGAGATAGAGAGACAGACAAAGACAGTGGAAAAGATAGAGAGACAGACAGAGAAAGAGAGAGACAGAGAGACAGACAGGGAAAAAGATAGACAGACAGGGAAAGAGAGAGATACAGACAGGGAAAGAAAGCCAGAGACAGACAAAGACAATAGACAGGGAAATAGAGAGGGACAGAAAAAGAGAGAGAGAGAGAGAGAGACAGACAAAGACAGACAGGGAAAGAGAGAGAGGGGAGCCAGCACGATCTGAAAATGGCATGCATCATATAAAAAGTGCAAATTCACAGATTTATTCCAACTGTACTGTAATATAAATGACAGGGAAAGAGATAGAGAGACAGACAGGGAAAGATAGAGAGACAAAGACACAGTGAAAGAGGGAGCGACAGATGGGAAAAGAGAAGGACGGACAGAGAAAGAGAGAGAGACAGACAAAGACAGACAGGGAAAGAGATAGAGAGACAGACAGGTAAATAGAGAGAGACAAAGACAGACAGGGAAAGAGATACAGAGAGAGAGACAGAGAGGGAGAGAGACAGAGCAACAGTTACTTTCTCGGGCAATGCCGGGTACTACAGCTAGTTATTTACATAGGTTATAAAAGAAGATACAGTTAGGTCCAGAAATATTTGGACAGTGACACAAGTTTTGTTATTTTAGCTGTTTACAAAAACATGTTCAGAAATACAATTATATATATAATATGGGCTGAAAGTGCACACTCCCAGCTGCAATATGAGAGTTTTCACATCCAAATCGGAGAAAGGGTTTAGGAATTATAGCTCTGTAATGCATAGCCTCCTCTTTTTAAAGGGACCAAAAGTAATTGGACAAGGGACTCTAAGGGCTGCAATTAACTCTGAAGGCGTCTCCCTCGTTAACCTGTAATCAATGAAGTAGTTAAAAGGTCTGGGGTTGATTAGAGGTGTGTGGTTTTGCATTTGGAAGCTGTTGCTGTGACCAGACAACATGCGGTCTAAGGAACTCTCAATTGAGGTGAAGCAGAACATCCTGAGGCTGAAAAAAAAAAGAAAAAATCCATCAGAGAGATAGCAGACATGCTTGGAGTAGCAAAATCAACAGTCGGTACATTCTGAGAAAAAAGGAATTGACTGGTGAGCTTGGGAACTCAAAAAGGCCTGGGCGTCCACGGATGACAACAGTGGTGGATGATCGCCGCATACTTTCTTTGGTGAAGAAGAACCCGTTCACAACATCAACTGAAGTCCAGAACACTCTCAGTGAAGTAGGTGTATCTGTCTCTAAGTCAACAGTAAAGAGAAGACTCCATTAAAGTAAATACAAAGGGTTCACATCTAGATGCAAACCATTCATCAATTCCAAAAATAGACAGGCCAGAGTTAAATTTGCTGAAAAACACCTCATGAAGCCAGCTCAGTTCTGGAAAAGTATTCTATGGACAGATGAGACCAAGATCAACCTGTACCAGAATGATGGGAAGAAAAAAGTTTGGAGAAGAAAGGGAACGGCACATGATCCAAGGCACACCACATCCTCTGTAAAACATGGTGGAGGCAACGTGATGGCATGGGCATGCATTGCTTTCAATGGCACTGGGTCACTTGTGTTTATTGATGACATAACAGCAGACAAGAGTAGCCGGATGAATTCTGAAGTGTACCGGGATATACTTTCAGCCCAGATTCAGCCAAATGCCGCAAAGTTGATCGGACGGCGCTTCATAGTACAGATGGACAATGACCCCAAGCATACAGCCAAAGCTACCCAGGAGTTCATGAGGGCAAAAAAGTGGAACATTCTGCAGTGGCCAAGTCAATCACCAGATCTTAACCCAATTGAGCATGCATTTCACTTGCTCAAATCCAGACTTAAGACGGAAAGACCCACAAACAAGCAATACCTGAAGGCTGCAGCTGTAAAGGCCTGGCAAAGCATTAAGAAGGAGGAAACCCAGCGTTTGGTGATGTCCATGGGTTCCAGACTTAAGGCAGTGATTGCCTCCAAAGGATTCGCAACAAAATATTGAAATTAAAAATATTTTGTTTGGGTTTGGTTTATTTGTCCAATTACTTTTGACCTCCTAAAATGTGGAGTGTTTGTAAAGAAATGTGTACAATTCCTACAATTTCTATCAGATATTTTTGTTCAAACCTTCAAATTAAACGTTACAATCTGCACTTGAATTCTGTTGTAGAGGTTTCATTTCAAATCCAATGTGGTGGCATGCAGAGCCCAACTCGCGAAAATTGTGTCACTGTCCAAATATTTCTGGACCTAACTGTATATCACAAATAATACCATTCCAGATGAAAATCAAATCATCTATATACCTGGCATTCCAGTTAACCCCTTCACCAATGACGATTTTCCCATTTTAATTTTCATTTTTTTCCTTTCCTTCTCCCAAGAGACATAACTTTTTGATTTTTATTTTTCTGTCAATATAGCCATATGATGGCTTGTTTTTTGTGGGACGAGATAGGGACGTCTTGATAACTCCTTATCTCCTCAGCTTTGGAACCTGCAGTTTAAGCCTGATTGACATTCTACCCCAAGCAACCTTTACTTAGAGACCTTGAGAAAATCCGCAAGTCCGAAACATTGGTCTTATTCAAGTTTGGTTGCTCTGTTATTATTATTATAATAATGAACCTTTGCATGAATATTCAATTGATTGACCAAACTCTCAGTTATCTCTCTAAATCGCACACTGAGACACATTGAGAGAAGGGAATGAGAATCTATTCTGAATTTGACAATAACTATCTTATCATTACACCAGCTTTATCTTTTAAAGCCTTTTAACTTTTACTCCATTTATGAAGCCATTAGAAGTAAACGCAATAAAAATGGGTCAACTGCTCATGGGCCTCTGCTTTGTGCTTGCCTCACAGGTCAAAGTATTACATTCAGCACCTTATTTAAACCCTGTATCATCTCTTAGTGCCAGGTGTTTTTAACAGTTCAAGTTCAAGTCTTTGGTATTGTCACACTATGGGGTACTTTGCATGCTGCGACATCGCAAGCTGATGCTGCGATGTCAAGTGCGATAGTCCCCGCCCTCGTCGCAGCAGGAATATCTTGTGATTGCTGGTGTAGCGATCATTATGGCTACACCAGCTTCACATGCACTCACCTGTCCTGCGACGTCACTCTGGCCGGCGACCCGCCTCCTTCCTAAGGGGGCAGGTCGTGCGGTGTCATAGCGACGTCACACGGCAGGTGGCCAATAGCAGCGGAGGGGCGGAGATGAGCGGGACGTAAACATCCCTCCCACCTTCTTCCTTCCGCATTGCAGCCCGGACGCAGATAGGAGATGTTCCTCGCTCCTGCGGCTTCACACACAGCGATGTGTGCGGCCGCAGGAACGAGGAACAACATCGTACCTGTCGCTGCACCGGCATTATGGAAATGTCGGACCTTACACCGATGATACGATAACGACACTTTTGCACTAGTTAATCGTATCAAAGAGGATTTGCACACTATGATATCGACTGCGACGCCGGACCACTTTCGATTTGACCCCACCGGCATCGCACCTGCGATATCGTAGTGTGCAAAGCCCCCCTATCTCTTTTAAGGCGCAGTCACACCGCCATATGAAAACACATGTTTCAAATTCACGATATGTCAGTTTCTCTTGCAGGTATGTTGAATTTTATTTGC
Organism: Anomaloglossus baeobatrachus; assembly: GCF_048569485.1. Lineage (NCBI taxonomy): Eukaryota > Metazoa > Chordata > Amphibia > Anura > Aromobatidae > Anomaloglossus > Anomaloglossus baeobatrachus. The sequence goes on from NC_134358.1 coordinate 273,886,673, forward strand.
AGATTTTTTTCCTAAACTTGCATTAAATGCAGAAAAAATATAATTAAAATATGTATATTTGTTTTTAGCTCAGTTCCAATGCAGGAGCACATAGAGTATGTATGTATTCAGCACATGACAGTATCAAAAACGTTTTGTCAACACCAAATAAGGTAAAAAACAAAGCAGCTTTGTTTAAATTATGACAAACCAACAGAAGACAAAAAGGCAGCATAAAAAATGCAACAAAAACCCCAAAAATGAAGACAAAACATGGAAAAAAAGGTGAGAAAACATATTTCTCTATCGCTTTCATTGGGAGACACAGGACCATGGGTGTATGCTGCTGTGACTAGGAGGCTGACACTAAGTAGACATAAAAAAAGTTAGCTCCTCCCTAGCAGTGTACACCCTGAGCCGGAGGCGGATCTATGCCAGTTTTTTGCTTAGTGTCGTAGGAGGCTGAAGTGGGCCCATATCTCTGTGGGCCAACCTCAGCCTAGGCTATTCCTTTTTTCCGTTTTTTTCGTGCTGTACGGCGCCGCTCAGCCTTCTCATCTCTTCTAGGTTTTTTGTCTCTTCTGCAGGGTTAAAGTCCCTGCATCAGAGAGAACCCTCGCCTTCTCCTCCCCCACGGGGTACCGTCCCCAGGGTTGTCTGAGGGCTCAAGACACCAGGCCCTATCCCCCTCCTGCCCCATGGTACCACCCCAGGGGCTGCTTGGGGACCGACATCGTTAATTGTTTAAGGGCACACACTCCCCGTCGACCCCTATGGTACCGTCCCAAGGGGTACTTCTGGCGGCGGCGACGAGGGATCTCTGCTGCCCAGGACCCGATGTCAATCGCAGGCTGCAGCACAGGAACGCTCACAGCACCAGGCCTCCCCCAGTGTTCTTCCTTCTACTCTGGGCCCAGGCAGTGCAGTTCTTCAGGCAGCACAGGAGCGCTCTGCAGCGTTCCCCAAGCTCCCTAGTGCTTCCCCCTGGTGGCTCCCAGAGGCAGACTTGACTCACCAGCAGCCGCAGCATCAGAGGATGGGTCCGTGGATCAGAGCGACACCGCCAGGACGCAGGTAGGATCTTCTCCAGCAGCGCTGCGCTCCCGGCGGCCGCTCACTAATTTAGCTCCCGGCTTCTTGCCTACCTCGGGCCGGTGCGCTCCGCCCCCCGTTTGCGCGCACGCTTTTCCGGCCATGCCCCCCTCGACTTCTGCCTGGAGACAGCCAGCTCAGTGCTTCAGCACGCCCCCATCCCTCCCAGCGTCCCCTATGATGCAGGACCCAAGGAGAGGATCATAGCTGCAGCGCAGGAGCGCTCTGCAACACCAGGCCTCCCCAGCGTGCACAGGGGATCGTGGTTACACAGCGCAGGAGCGCTCAGCAGTTCGGCGCCTCTCCAGCAGGCAGGATGGGACCGAGGATCACAGCGACGCCGGCAGAACGCAGGTAAGACTTTGCTGCGCTAACGGCGGGCCGCCCACTAATCTAGTCTCTTGCTCCGGCCTACCTCAGACCATCAGGCCTCCGCCTCCCAGTGTTGCGCGCACGTGTTTTTTTCCCAAGCATGACCCCTGCAGGTCCTGCCCGGTCCCAAGCCGGCCAGCCCCCCCACTGCAAAAAAAAAGGGCTGCTTTTCTTCTTCAGCATTGCTCCCCCCGCAGTTTCTGAGACCTCTGCGGACCTGGGTGGAAGACAGGAGCTGGGTGAGTGCTGCTCCTGCTTAGGAACAGATGATATTTCCTTAATTTTTTTCCCCTTTTCTCCTGTCACCCCCCTAGCGTCACTAGTGGTTTTTTTCTAAGCACCTTATAGCTTTTTTATGCATGTACAGCCTGCTAGGTAAAATCCTCCCAATCCAGGCTACGCCCCCCGCTCGGCTTGCGCCCCATGTCACCGCCAGCACCCGAGCTCTGCTGCGCGCCCTTTTCCGGAGGGGTAGACCCTCTATCCCAGTCTGTGGACTCTCTCTCAAGGACGTCTAGGACCATCGCGCAGGCGTTGCAGTCGCTTCCTACGCCCGGCCATGCTCCCCCGGTCCAGCTGGCTCTGGACAACAGTCGGTCTGATCCAGACCCTACCACTGGAGCGCAGAAGGGGACCTGCTGGGCCTCCTTTCAAGCCCTCCCGGAAATCTCATCACCTCCAGGCCCCGAGTGTTCCTCGTCCCCGAGACCGGCCGACCCTTTTTTCAGGAGAAGAGTCGGATGCAGCCTCGATGCTGATTCCAGATCAGAGGGCTGATGTCAGAGGTAGGGTGGATAGTCCTGCCAAAGCGGTAAGTCATACGCTAGAGCTCCAGACGGACTCTGTGGCTACCCAGTGCTTGCATGTCTCCTTAAAACAGGTTAAGCGGGCATACAGGCAATTCGGTGACCATCCAGTCGTTGCTGAAAGTCTGTACAAGCACTGACGACAACCGGTCAAGATATTCAACAAGGCTAAGTCATTTGATTTTCTCTTTCTCCCTTCCTGAGGCTCTCAAGAAAGAATGGGCAGGCTCGCCTATGGTCGCCCTGCTGTTTTTTTCCGGCAGTCATCTTCCAGTACTATCTCTCCCGCACGGGGCATCATTCCGAGACGCCACAGATCAAAACACCGAGACAGTTGCCCATTCAGTTTTTCTTCAGACGGCAGACACGGTACTTCTACTGCCCTCGCCGCCATCTAGCTGGCAGCATCCATGATGTCCGGGTCCGATAACCTCCACAACGGTTTGTCGCGCGGGATCGAGCAATCCGGAGTTGACAACCTGGCACACAGTTTGCTCTAGCGGGTGAGTACATACTCATCGCATCTCAGTCAGCAGCTTACTGCCCAGTGAAAGCGGCTAGCAGCACAGGGACCATCTGTCGTCGGGCGATCTGGTGCAGAGCCTAGTATGCGGACGCGGCTTCTGGGATATCACTTACAGTACTCCCCTTTACAAGAGGTCATTTGTTTGGGGACTGGCTGGATCAGGTTATCGACGAGATCACGGGAGCTTCGGTTCCACACGCACAAGAAAACCAGGCCCCCGCAGAGGAACAGGAAGATTCCGTACCTCAACGCATGCCCTTTCTGTTGTTTCCCAGCCACGCCAGCCATCGACGACAACGGCTGGATCACAATGCTACCCCACAAGATGACTCTTGGTCGTTGGGCGCGGGCGCAGACCAGGTGGGGGTGGGGGCGCCTGTCTCATCCCAATCACGTCTGGCGGACTTGGATCACGGACGCCTGGGTCGGAGAGATGCTGGACTCAGGGTACATAATAGAGTTTTTCAGCAGGTCTATCGTCGGACATACAGGTTGCACCTAATTTGCCTACAGCACAGATCTTCCTGCGTCTCGCAATAGCAGACGATCATTTTTGATGATTCCATACCTGGTCGCCTTGTTGATCAGGGGTTCTTCTTTTTGACGATTGTCTCCTAAGTGTTCAGGTCACCATCGATATCCTGTCCCGACTCGGCTAGCTCATCAATCGGAAGAAGCCCTCTCTGGCCCCGGCCAGCAGGATTACCTGTCTAGGCATGGAGTTCGATACCATCCAAGAACGCTTGTCCCTCTAAAGAGACTTCCAGATCCTCCGTCACTCCAAGCCGGAGAGTCCTCAGTTGGATGGTGGCGGCATTAGAGGCGGTTCCGTTTGCCGCTTCCATCTTCGTCTCCTTCAGCTGACTTGGCCGAACAGATGGGCAATTCTCTATTCACCTTGAATCGCAGGATCCAATTGACTCCGGGAACCCGCCGCTCGTGTTTATGGTGGACCAGCGGCCCTCACCGGTCCAGTGAAATGTCTTTCATACCAGTACACTGGCAGGCAGTCTCCACCGAGTTCAGTCTTCTGACTGGAGAGCGGTGTTCCGAAACACACGGCTCACGGTCGGTGGTCCTCCCAGGAGAGCCGTCTACCTAGCAATTTATTTTTAGGGATCAGAGTTTTTTTCTCCGAGCCATACAGATTTTTTTCAGCCCTTCATACAAGAATCGCCATCCAGAATCCAGTCGGTCATCACCTGGGCGGAACAAGGAGCGTCATGGCGATGACATTGGTGAAGAAGATCTTACAGTGGGCATAGCCTCACCACTCCAGATTTTGTCCGCAATCATTTTCTCCGCCGTTGAGAATTGGGCAGCAGACTATATCAGCAAGGTCTGGCGGCAGGTGAATGATCCCTCAACAGAGAGGCTTTCATATGGATCTGCCTCAGATGAGATATTCCGAACGTGGACCTGATGGCGTCTCGATTCCACAATCAAGTCACAAGAGTCCTCAAGAAACTCAGAGCAGAGGGCATCCCAGTGACTCTCATTGCCAGGGATTCACCCAGGCAAGCGTTGTTTGCAGAACTCATGCAGCTCATCAGACACCCCATGGTGCTTTCCAGATCGTCTGAACCTCCTGTTGCAAAGTCCTCTTTGCCATCAATATTCAGGGGTTCTCAATTTGACTGCATGGCTGTGGAACCATGGCTACTAGCCCAGACAGGCTTTATCCCACAGGGGTTACAGACCATGGTCAGAACTCAGAAGCCTCCATCTTCAAACATCTACTACCACACCGGAAAGGCCTCCTTTCAAGAGTGTGAGGTCAACATTAGAGTTGAGCGCGGTTCGTGGTTCGTGGTTCTCCAGTTCGCGGCTCGAGTGATTTTGGGGCATGTTCTAGATCGAACTAGAACTCGAGCTTTTTGCAAAAGCTCGGTAGTTCTAGAAACGTTCGAGAACGGTTCTAGCAGCCAAAAAACAGCTAAATCATAGCTTGGTTTCTGCTGTAATAGTGTAAGTCACTCTGTGAATCAAACTATTATCACATTTCAGTGTATAGTGTGCGTGAACAGCGCCTTCAGATCACTGCTGTTTCTATAATGGCGATCGCCATTTTTTTTTTTTTTTTTTCTTGTCTTCCTTCCCTAAGCGCGCGCGTCTTGTGGGGCGGGCCAGCATGTCAGCCAATCCCAGACACACACACAGCTAAGTGGACTTTGAGCCAGAGAAGCAACGGCATGTGTGATAGGATCTGCATGTCACATGTCCCTGCATTATAAAACCGGACATTTTCTTCACGGACGCCATTATCTGCCTTCTGCGTCTTTGGTGTCAGACATCACTGTCGCAGCTCCGTCTTCCTGAGTCCTATAGCCGATACAGCTGTATGCGCTGCATACACAGCGTTAGACAGCTTAGGGAGAGCACTTTATAGCAGTCCTTTTAAGGGCTCCAACCGGCAGGGTCAGAGAGCCATAGGTGACAGGTCCTGCAAACAGCAACAGCGTCTGTGTAGCCCAGGTCAGGGATTTCCTACCTGCATTTCACCATTAGGAGGGAATAGAAAGGCAGTCTTCCATTCCTCTACCCAGAGCACCACAATCCTGCCACTGTACCCTCTTGTCCTCTGCACACTCCAACTGATAACTAAGCCATTATACTAGCAAACACTCAGTGTACCTAGTGGCATCCTATACGTGGCTATTGGACTTTGCTATAGTCCCACTAGTGCAAAGACATTTGCAGAGCGCGTCTGCCTGCATTGCACACTACAACTCATTCTAACCAAGCCATTATACTAGCAAACACTCAGTGTACCTAGTGGCATCCTATACGTGGCTATTGGACTTTGCTATAGTCCCACTAGTGCAAAGACATTTGCAGAGCGCGTCTGCCTGCGTTGCACACTACAACTCATTCTAACCAAGCCATTATACTAGCAAACACTCAGTGTACCTAGTGGCATCCTATACGTGGCTATTGGACTTTGCTATAGTCCCACTAGTGCAAAGACATTTGCAGAGCGCGTCTGCCTGCGTTGCACACTACAACTCATTCTAACCAAGCCATTATACTAGCAAACACTCAGTGTACCTAGTGGCATCCTATACGTGGCTATTGGACTTTGCTATAGTCCCACTAGTGCAAAGACATTTGCAGAGCGCGTCTGCCTGCGTTGCACACTACAACTCATTCTAACCAAGCCATTATACTAGCAAACACTCAGTGTACCTAGTGGCATCCTATACGTGGCTATTGGACTTTGCTATAGTCCCACTAGTGCAAAGACATTTGCAGAGCGCGTCTGCCTGCGTTGCACACTACAACTCATTCTAACCAAGCCATTATACTAGCAAACACTCAGTGTACCTAGTGGCATCCTATACGTGGCTATTGGACTTTGCTATAGTCCCACTAGTGCAAAGACATTTGCAGAGCGCGTCTGCCTGCGTTGCACACTACAACTCATTCTAACCAAGCCATTATACTAGCAAACACTCAGTGTACCTAGTGGCATCCTATACGTGGCTATTGGACTTTGCTATAGTCCCACTAGTGCAAAGACATTTGCAGAGCGCGTCTGCCTGCGTTGCACACTACAACTCATTCTAACCAAGCCATTATACTAGCAAACACTCAGTGTACCTAGTGGCATCCTATACGTGGCTATTGGACTTTGCTATAGTCCCACTAGTGCAAAGACATTTGCAGAGCGCGTCTGCCTGCGTTGCACACTACAACTCATTCTAACCAAGCCATTATACTAGCAAACACTCAGTGTACCTAGTGGCATCCTATACGTGGCTATTGGACTTTGCTATAGTCCCACTAGTGCAAAGACATTTGCAGAGCGCGTCTGCCTGCGTTGCACACTACAACTCATTCTAACCAAGCCATTATACTAGCAAACACTCAGTGTACCTAGTGGCATCCTATACGTGGCTATTGGACTTTGCTATAGTCCCACTAGTGCAAAGACATTTGCAGAGCGCGTCTGCCTGCGTTGCACACTACAACTCATTCTAACCAAGCCATTATACTAGCAAACACTCAGTGTACCTAGTGGCATCCTATACGTGGCTATTGGACTTTGCTATAGTCCCACTAGTGCAAAGACATTTGCAGAGCGCGTCTGCCTGCGTTGCACACTACAACTCATTCTAACCAAGCCATTATACTAGCAAACACTCAGTGTACCTAGTGGCATCCTATACGTGGCTATTGGACTTTGCTATAGTCCCACTAGTGCAAAGACATTTGCAGAGCGCGTCTGCCTGCGTTGCACACTACAACTCATTCTAACCAAGCCATTATACTAGCAAACACTCAGTGTACCTAGTGGCATCCTATACGTGGCTATTGGACTTTGCTATAGTCCCACTAGTGCAAAGACATTTGCAGAGCGCGTCTGCCTGCGTTGCACACTACAACTCATTCTAACCAAGCCATTATACTAGCAAACACTCAGTGTACCTAGTGGCATCCTATACGTGGCTATTGGACTTTGCTATAGTCCCACTAGTGCAAAGACATTTGCAGAGCGCGTCTGCCTGCGTTGCACACTACAACTCATTCTAACCAAGCCATTATACTAGCAAACACTCAGTGTACCTAGTGGCATCCTATACGTGGCTATTGGACTTTGCTATAGTCCCACTAGTGCAAAGACATTTGCAGAGCGCGTCTGCCTGCGTTGCACACTACAACTCATTCTAACCAAGCCATTATACTAGCAAACACTCAGTGTACCTAGTGGCATCCTATACGTGGCTATTGGACTTTGCTATAGTCCCACTAGTGCAAAGACATTTGCAGAGCGCGTCTGCCTGCGTTGCACACTACAACTCATTCTAACCAAGCCATTATACTAGCAAACACTCAGTGTACCTAGTGGCATCCTATACGTGGCTATTGGACTTTGCTATAGTCCCACTAGTGCAAAGACATTTGCAGAGCGCGTCTGCCTGCGTTGCACACTACAACTCATTCTAACCAAGCCATTATACTAGCAAACACTCAGTGTACCTAGTGGCATCCTATACGTGGCTATTGGACTTTGCTATAGTCCCACTAGTGCAAAGACATTTGCAGAGCGCGTCTGCCTGCGTTGCACACTACAACTCATTCTAACCAAGCCATTATACTAGCAAACACTCAGTGTACCTAGTGGCATCCTATACGTGGCTATTGGACTTTGCTATAGTCCCACTAGTGCAAAGACATTTGCAGCACGTCTGCCTGCGTTGCACACTCCAACTAATTATAACTAAGTTGCATTGTCAGGGATATTTATTCTTTATTATTCTGCTGTTAATAAAGCTAGACCACCACTGCAATCTTCACCACCTCTCAATTTTTACTACCACATTTTCAGTCCACAATCTTGTCGCAATCAACATGAGTGGCAAAATGACAGATGCTGGTGGAAAGGGGAAGAGGCGTGGTGGAAAAGGCAAAAAAGGTTTTGTCCGTGGGGAAGGTGGCAAAGCTCCATTATCATCTGCTGAAGATAGACCATCTACCAGCAAAAGTAAGATGTCTACTACTTACCGTGGACAATCCGATGTGCTCCCTTTGTTACGGACACGAACAACAGGAACAAAGGTAGATGATGGGCAAAAAAGGAAAATGCTTGAATGGATCTCAAGTGGTCCAACAAGTGCCCTCTCTGCCACTTCAAGTACCGCATCCAAAAAACACCAGTCCTCTGAGTTGTCATCCCAATCAAACTTGCTTTCTCCCAGCTCTGAAGTCTCCATCAGCCCTGCACAGTATGGTGGAACTGAGATGGCTGAGTCTGCAGAGCTGTTCAGTCACACTATAGCCTGGGAATCAGAGGTCTGCTCCCAAGCTACAGTGAGTACAGAACAGGAAATGGTCTGCAGTGATGCCCAGAACCTTTGTGACTCAGATTCAGGCCGTGAGGACCAAGTTTCTGAGCATAATGTTGACCCTTTGTCACAAACTGTAACACCTGTGGTTATAGACAATGAGGAACATACTGATGAAGATGAGACGCAGATACCCGATTGGGATGACAACTTAAATATTCCGTCAGGGCAAGAAGAGGCTCGGTCTGAGGGGGAGGGGAGTGCAAACACAACAATTGATGATGACGTTCTAGATCCCACCTACTGTCAACCCCCAGTCAGGCACTCGAGGAGGTCAACAGAGGCGGTGGAGGAGGATGCAACCGACGACGAAGTTACCTTGCGCCTTCCTGGACAGAGTCGGAGCACTGGTAGCACGTCTACAACTGCATCCTCAGCCACCACTCTGCCTATGAGCATTATTCGGGGTGGATCAACAGGTCGCATGGCCTCTAAGCCTTGCCTAGCCTGGTCCTTTTTTCACATCGAAAAAGATCGCCCAACTCATGTGATATGTAACATTTGTCATGATTCTGTTAGTAGAGGTCAAAACCTCAGCAGTTTGACAACTTCTTCCATGAATCGTCACATGACTAAATATCATAAGTCCCGGTGGGAAGCTCACCGTGCTGCAATGCGGCCTAGTGGAGCGAACCATCCACCGCCCGCCCCTTCCACTGCATCCGCGCGCTCTTCATCTTCTAGGACTGTGGGGACAGCTGCCACACCTGTTTTTCCACGCAAAACTTCCACCACTGTAACCGCAACAGGCAGTTTGCTTGTAAGGTCGTCAGTTGGTTTGGAAGGGGAAACAAGTGAGTGTGTACAGCTCTCTCAGACATCGATAGCACCAACGTTGGATGAAGGCAACATCATGTCTCCGCCTGCACTTTCCTCACAAACCTGCATTTTTCAAGGGACACCCTACTCAACACCGTCTACACACAGCAGCCAGATCTCTGTCCCTCAGATGTGGTCAAATAAAAGGCCACTTCCTCCGACCCATGACAAAGCTAAGAGGTTGACTCTATCCCTCTGTAAGCTGTTGGCTACCGAAATGCTGCCTTTCCGCCTAGTGGACACACAGGATTTTAGTTTAGAGACCTTATGTCTGTCGCTGTGCCCCAGTACCAGATGCCTAGTCGCCACTACTTCTCTAAGAAAGGTGTGCCCGCGCTACACCAGCATGTCGCACACAACATCACCGCTTCCTTGAGAAACTCTGTGTGTGAACGGGTGCATTTCACCACCGATACTTGGACCAGTAAGCATGGACAGGGACGTTACATGTCGCTGACTGGGCACTGGGTAACTATGGTGATAGATGGTGAAGGGTCTGCTGCACAAGTCTTGCCGTCCCCACGACTTGTGTGTCAATCCTCTGTCTGTCCAAGTTCCGCCACTGCTTCTGCATCCTCCACCTCATCTGGGTCCTCCACCTCCGCCCCAAGCCTGCCTGGTCAGGCCACCAGCGTTCTCACTGCGCAGAAGGAATCACGCACCCCTCATTACTATGCTGGCAGCAGAGCGCAACGGCATCAGGCGGTCTTTAGCTTGACATGTCTTGGTAATAAGAGTCACACAGCTGAGGAGTTGTGGTCAGCTTTGCGGTCCGAGTTTAATAAATGGTTGTCTCCACTCAAACTGCAGCCTGGTAAGGCCGTGTGCGACAATGCTGCAAACCTGGGTGCGGCACTTCGCCTGGGCAAGGTGACACACGTACCTTGTATGGCTCACGTGTTGAACCTTGTCGTGCAGCAATTTTTAACACACTATCCCGGCCTAGATGGCCTTCTGAACAGGGCACGAAAACTGTCAGCTCACTTCCGCCGTTCAAGCGCCGCAGCAGAGCGACTTGCATCGCTCCAGAAGTCTTTCGGCCTGCCGGTTCATCGCCTGAAATGCGATGTGGCGACATGCTGGAATTCAACTCTCCACATGTTACAGCGACTGTGGCAGCACCGCAGAGCCCTGGTGCAATACGTCATGACGTATAGCCTGGGCCAACGAGATGCAGAGGTGGGGCAGATCACCCTGATGGAGTGGTCTCAGATCAAGGACCTATGCACCCTTCTGCACAGTTTCGACATGGCGACGAATATGTTTAGCTCTGACAATGCCATTATCAGCATGACGATTCCAGTCATTTACATGCTGGAGCACACGCTAAACACTATTCGGAGTCAGGGGGTGGGACAACATGAAGGGGAGGAACTACAGGAGGATTCATATGCGCAAGGGACAACAACATCACGAAGGTCCAGACGTTCATCATCACCAACGCAGCAGGCATGGGACCATGGGGGACAGGGATCGACAAGGGCGCATAGTAGCAGGCGAAATGTTGAGCAAGGTGCAGGAGAACATGAAGAAATGGAGGACGAACTGTCCATGGACATGGAAGACTCAGCGGATGAGGGAGACCTTGGTCAAATTTCAGTTGAAAGAGGTTGGGGTCAGATGTCAGAGGAAGAAAGAACGGGTAGCACCTCTATGCCACAAACACAGCATGGACTTGGTCCGCATGGCTGCGCAAGACACATGAGTGCCTTTTTGTTGCACTACCTCCAACATGACAGTCGTATTGTCAAAATTAGAAGTGATGATGACTACTGGATTGCCACACTATTAGATCCCCGGTACAAGTCCAAATTTTGTGACATAATTCCAGCCATAGAAAGGGACGCACGTATGCAGGAGTATCAGCAGAAGCTGTTACTAGATCTTAGCTCGGCTTTTCCACCAAACAACCGTGCAGGTGCAGGGAGTGAATCTCCCAGTTGTAACTTGACAAACATGGGACGGTCTCGTCATCTTCAACAGTCTACCCGTACCAGTAGGACCTTTTCTGGTGCCGGTAACAGCAATTTTATGGAATCTTTTCATAATTTTTTTAGACCCTCTTTTGCAAGGCCACCAGAGACAACAAGTCTGACACATAGTCAACGGCTGGAGAGGATGATACAGGAGTATCTCCAAATGAACATCGATGCCATGACTGTGCAACTGGAGCCTTGCTCCTTTTGGGCTTCAAACCTACAAAAATGGCCAGAGCTCGCAACTTACGCCTTGGAGATTTTGTCGTGTCCAGCTGCCAGCGTTGTCTCTGAACGTGTATTCAGTGCTGCTGGGTGTGTGCTGACAGATAAGCGCACGCGTCTGTCCAGTGACAATGTGGACAGACTGACGTTCATCAAAATGAACAAGTCATGGATCCAGAAGGAATTTACTACCCCTGTGTCATCCTGGGGAGAGTAAATGCTTGTGGATTTGGAATGTGCTTGATGCAAATCAAAACATCCTGTTTGCAACTAGGGCCCAAGTGCTGCCACTGATGGGGTGGGTGTCTGTGTGGCCCAATTTTTGGAAAAAAGGGAGACTCCGCTTGGAGTAACCCTTGCTTGCTGTGTTTTTAAAAGAAGCCAAGATGAACAGAGCTGGGATCAGGAAAGACTTTGCTACCTACCCCGGTGTCATCCTGTGGACGGCTAAGAATAGCGTATTTTTGAATGTGCTTGATGCAAATCAAAACATCCTGTTTGCAACTAGGGCCCAAGTGCTGCCACTGATGGGGTGGGTGTCTGTGTGGCCCAATTTTTGGAAAAAAGGGAGACTCCGCTTGGAGTAACCCTTGCTTACATTGTTTTTAAAAGAAGCCAAGATGAACAAGTCATGGGTCAGCAAAGACTTTGCTACCTACCCCGGTGTCATCCTGGGGACGGCTAAGAATAGCGTATTTTTGAATGTGCTTGATGCAAATCAAAACATCCTGTTTGCAACTAGGGCCCAAGTGCTGCCACTGATGGGGTGGGTGTCTGTGTGGCCCAATTTTTGGAAAAAAGGGAGACTCCGCTTGGAGTAACCCTTGCTTGCTGTGTTTTTAAAAGAAGCCAAGATGAACAGAGCTGGGATCAGGAAAGACTTTGCTACCTACCCCGGTGTCATCCTGGGGACGGCTAAGAATAGCGTATTTTTGAATGTGCTTGATGCAAATCAAAACATCCTGTTTGCAACTAGGGCCCAAGTGCTGCCACTGATGGGGTGGGTGTCTGTGTGGCCCAATTTTTGGAAAAAAGGGAGACTCCGCTTGGAGTAACCCTTGCTTGCTGTGTTTTTAAAAGAAGCCAAGATGAACAGAGCTGGGATCAGGAAAGACTTTGCTACCTACCCCGGTGTCATCCTGTGGACGGCTAAGAATAGCGTATTTTTGAATGTGCTTGATGCAAATCAAAACATCCTGTTTGCAACTAGGGCCCAAGTGCTGCCACTGATGGGGTGGGTGTCTGTGTGGCCCAATTTTTGGAAAAAAGGGAGACTCCGCTTGGAGTAACCCTTGCTTACATTGTTTTTAAAAGAAGCCAAGATGAACAAGTCATGGGTCAGCAAAGACTTTGCTACCTACCCCGGTGTCATCCTGGGGACGGCTAAGAATAGCGTATTTTTGAATGTGCTTGATGCAAATCAAAACATCCTGTTTGCAACTAGGGCCCAAGTGCTGCCACTGATGTGGTGGGTGTCTGTGTGGCCCAATTTTTGGAAAAAAGGGAGACTCCGCTTGGAGTAACCCTTGCTTGCTGTGTTTTTAAAAGAAGCCAAGATGAACAGAGCTGGGATCAGGAAAGACTTTGCTACCTACCCCGGTGTCATCCTGTGGACGGCTAAGAATAGCGTATTTTTGAATGTGCTTGATGCAAATCAAAACATCCTGTTTGCAACTAGGGCCCAAGTGCTGCCACTGATGGGGTGGGTGTCTGTGTGGCCCAATTTTTGGAAAAAAGGGAGACTCCGCTTGGAGTAACCCTTGCTTACATTGTTTTTAAAAGAAGCCAAGATGAACAAGTCATGGGTCAGCAAAGACTTTGCTACCTACCCCGGTGTCATCCTGGGGACGGCTAAGAATAGCGTATTTTTGAATGTGCTTGATGCAAATCAAAACATCCTGTTTGCAACTAGGGCCCAAGTGCTGCCACTGATGTGGTGGGTGTCTGTGTGGCCCAATTTTTGGAAAAAAGGGAGACTCCGCTTGGAGTAACCCTTGCTTGCTGTGTTTTTAAAAGAAGCCAAGATGAACAGAGCTGGGATCAGGAAAGACTTTGCTACCTACCCCGGTGTCATCCTGGGGACGGATAAGAATGGCGTATTTTTGAATGTGCTTGATGCAAATCTAGCTGTGAAGTGTACAACTGGGGCACAACTGCTGCCACTGAATGGGTGGGTGTGTGTGGGGCCCAATTTTTGGAAAAAAGGGGAGACTCCGCTTGGAGTAACCCTTGCTTACATTGTTTTTAAAAGAAGCCAAGATGAACAAGTCATGGGTCAGCAAAGACTTTGCTACCTACCCCAGTGTCATCCTGGGGACGGCTAAGAATAGCGTATTTTTGAATGTGCTTGATGCAAATCAAAACATCCTGTTTGCAACTAGGGCCCAAGTGCTGCCACTGATGGGGTGGGTGTCTGTGTGGCCCAATTTTTGGAAAAAAGGGAGACTCCGCTTGGAGTAACCCTTGCTTGCTGTGTTTTTAAAAGAAGCCAAGATGAACAGAGCTGGGATCAGGAAAGACTTTGCTACCTACCCCGGTGTCATCCTGTGGACGGCTAAGAATAGCGTATTTTTGAATGTGCTTGATGCAAATCAAAACATCCTGTTTGCAACTAGGGCCCAAGTGCTGCCACTGATGGGGTGGGTGTCTGTGTGGCCCAATTTTTGGAAAAAAGGGAGACTCCGCTTGGAGTAACCCTTGCTTACATTGTTTTTAAAAGAAGCCAAGATGAACAAGTCATGGGTCAGCAAAGACTTTGCTACCTACCCCGGTGTCATCCTGGGGACGGCTAAGAATAGCGTATTTTTGAATGTGCTTGATGCAAATCAAAACATCCTGTTTGCAACTAGGGCCCAAGTGCTGCCACTGATGGGGTGGGTGTCTGTGTGGCCCAATTTTTGGAAAAAAGGGAGACTCCGCTTGGAGTAACCCTTGCTTGCTGTGTTTTTAAAAGAAGCCAAGATGAACAGAGCTGGGATCAGGAAAGACTTAGCTACCTACCCCGGTGTCATCCTGGGGACGGTTAAGAATAGCGTATTTTTGAATGTGCTTGATGCAAATCTAGCTGTGAAGTGTACAACTGGGGCACAACTGCTGCCACTGAAGGGGTGGGTGTGTGTGGGGCCCAATTTTTGGAAAAAAGGGAGACTCCGCTTGGAGTAACCCTTGCTTGCTGTGTTTTTAAAAGAAGCCAAGATGAACAGAGCTGGGATCAGGAAAGACTTTGCTACCTACCCCGGTGTCATCCTGGGGACGGATAAGAATGGCGTATTTTTGAATGTGCTTGATGCAAATCTAGCTGTGAAGTGTACAACTGGGGCACAACTGCTGCCACTGAATGGGTGGGTGTGTGTGGGGCCCAATTTTTGGAAAAAAGGGGAGACTCCGCTTGGAGTAACCCTTGCTTACATTGTTTTTAAAAGAAGCCAAGATGAACAAGTCATGGGTCAGCAAAGACTTTGCTACCTACCCCAGTGTCATCCTGGGGACGGCTAAGAATAGCGTATTTTTGAATGTGCTTGATGCAAATCAAAACATCCTGTTTGCAACTAGGGCCCAAGTGCTGCCACTGATGGGGTGGGTGTCTGTGTGGCCCAATTTTTGGAAAAAAGGGAGACTCCGCTTGGAGTAACCCTTGCTTGCTGTGTTTTTAAAAGAAGCCAAGATGAACAGAGCTGGGATCAGGAAAGACTTTGCTACCTACCCCGGTGTCATCCTGTGGACGGCTAAGAATAGCGTATTTTTGAATGTGCTTGATGCAAATCAAAACATCCTGTTTGCAACTAGGGCCCAAGTGCTGCCACTGATGGGGTGGGTGTCTGTGTGGCCCAATTTTTGGAAAAAAGGGAGACTCCGCTTGGAGTAACCCTTGCTTACATTGTTTTTAAAAGAAGCCAAGATGAACAAGTCATGGGTCAGCAAAGACTTTGCTACCTACCCCGGTGTCATCCTGGGGACGGCTAAGAATAGCGTATTTTTGAATGTGCTTGATGCAAATCAAAACATCCTGTTTGCAACTAGGGCCCAAGTGCTGCCACTGATGTGGTGGGTGTCTGTGTGGCCCAATTTTTGGAAAAAAGGGAGACTCCGCTTGGAGTAACCCTTGCTTGCTGTGTTTTTAAAAGAAGCCAAGATGAACAGAGCTGGGATCAGGAAAGACTTTGCTACCTACCCCGGTGTCATCCTGTGGACGGCTAAGAATAGCGTATTTTTGAATGTGCTTGATGCAAATCAAAACATCCTGTTTGCAACTAGGGCCCAAGTGCTGCCACTGATGGGGTGGGTGTCTGTGTGGCCCAATTTTTGGAAAAAAGGGAGACTCCGCTTGGAGTAACCCTTGCTTACATTGTTTTTAAAAGAAGCCAAGATGAACAAGTCATGGGTCAGCAAAGACTTTGCTACCTACCCCGGTGTCATCCTGGGGACGGCTAAGAATAGCGTATTTTTGAATGTGCTTGATGCAAATCAAAACATCCTGTTTGCAACTAGGGCCCAAGTGCTGCCACTGATGGGGTGGGTGTCTGTGTGGCCCAATTTTTGGAAAAAAGGGAGACTCCGCTTGGAGTAACCCTTGCTTGCTGTGTTTTTAAAAGAAGCCAAGATGAACAGAGCTGGGATCAGGAAAGACTTTGCTACCTACCCCGGTGTCATCCTGGGGACGGTTAAGAATAGCGTATTTTTGAATGTGCTTGATGCAAATCTAGCTGTGAAGTGTACAACTGGGGCCCAAGTGCTGCCACTGAAGGGGTGGGTGTGTGTGGGGCCCAATTTTTGGAAAAAAGGGAGACTCCGCTTGGAGTAACCCTTGCTTGCTGTGTTTTTAAAAGAAGCCAAGATGAACAGAGCTGGGATCAGGAAAGACTTTGCTACCTACCCCGGTGTCATCCTGGGGACGGATAAGAATGGCGTATTTTTGAATGTGCTTGATGCAAATCTAGCTGTGAAGTGTACAACTGGGGCACAACTGCTGCCACTGAAGGGGTGGGTGTGTGGGGCCCAATTTTTGGAAAAAAGGGAGACTCCGCTTGGAGTCACCTTTCGGTGTTTTACATGACTTTAGAAGGGCGTGCCATGCCTATATCTGTGTGTCCTCCTCTTTTTCCTTGTCCAGCTGTTTTGTTTTCGCATGAGTACATGTCCTTGTCACTTTCCCATGTGTTTGTGTTGTGTTGTGAGTTGTTTGTCACCTTTTGGACACCTTTGAGGGTGTTTTCTAGGTGTTTTACTGTGTTTGTGATTGCCTGCCATTGTTTCCTATGGGCTCGAGTTCGGTTCGTCGAACGTTCGACGAGCCGAACTCGAGCCAGACCCCCCGTTCGGCGAACCGCCTCGAGCCGAACCGGGACCGGTTCGCTCATCTCTAGTCAACATCAACTCATCAACTCATCTACAATGGATTGTCACTCCCAGTGTTACTGGCCTTCCTACAGTCAGGCTTACTGGCGGGTCTCTCGCCAGCAACCTTCAAAGGGCAGGTGTCGGCTCTATCTCTCTTTTCCACAGAAAATCTTGCATCTCGGCCGCAAGTAAGGACATTCATCCCAGGAGTCGTCCATCTGGCACCGCTAGATCGTTCCCCGCTAGAACCATGGGTCCTCCAGCTGGCTCTAGGGTCTCGTCAATTAGCTCCGTTCGATCCTCATTCTCACGCCTATCCGGGAAGGTGGCTTGGTTGAGGACAGTCACTTCAATCGGAGGAAGGTCTGCTCTGTCAGCCCTCTCATGCGGGTCACTTTTTTCTTGTTTTTTTCACCAAGACGAGATTGTTCGGCACCCGTCTCAGGTTTTTTCCTACCGGAAGTAGTATCTGAATGAGGTGACTGTACTTCCATCCTTCGGTCCAGCCTCCATTCGATCCTTGGAGTGGTCTCGGCTTACACCGGATCTAGTGCAAGCTCGGAGGAGTTACGTTTCGAGATCCGCGCCCTTCTGCATCTTGGACGGCCTATTCGTCCTGTTTCCTGGACCCAGGAGGGGCATGCTGGCATCCAAGGCTACCACTGCGAATTGGATCAGGCCGACCATTTCAGAGGCCTACAGGATTAGAGTCAGGTTTTCTCCAAGGGGTGTAAAAACCTTTCCACCTGTGCAATTGGGGCGTCTAGGACAATCAGACGCCAGGCGTCAGCCAAGCAAGTCTACAGAGCCGCCGCATAGTCAAGCTTTTCTTACCTGTTCCAGGGTTTTCAGGACACAGCAAGGGGCTGTCGCACACCTATGATAAGCCGGTTTACTTTTGCACCGAGCATTCTTACAGAGTTTTGGATATGTCTTGAATCTGTATGATTACTCCTGTACCCACCCAGGGACTGCTTTTGGACGTCCCATGGTCCTGTGTCCCCCAATGAAAGCGATAGAGAAAGAAGGATTTTTGTGTACTCACTGTAAAATCTCTTTCTCTGAGTCTTCACTGGGGGACACAGCACCCACCCTGTTTGGATATTGGGTTGCTCTTAGTTGCCGGATGTTACTGGTTCTTTATGGAAACACGTTCTTCTGTCCCCGGCTTATTTATGTTTTTATATAGAGTATAGGTTTAGATACGATACTGTGTGTTTCTTGTTATTACCTTGATTAGTTATGGTTGTTCAGGTTTCTCCTACTACTGCTTGTACACTAAACTGGCATAGATCTGCCTCCGGCTCAGGGTGTACACTGCTAGGGAGGAGCTAACTTTTTTATGTCTACTTAGTGTCAGCCTCCTAGTCACAGCAGCATATACCCATGGTCTTGTGTCCCCCATTGTAGACTCAGAGAAAGAGATTTTACGGTGAGTACACAAAAATCCTTCTTTCCATAATAGGTACAGAAATAGTGGAGAAATTCTGCAACATCAAAAACTCAGCAAAAGCTTAGGGTGGACTTTTTCTCTGCTCACTTTCAAAACAATTGTGGTAATAATTTCAGGCTCAACTGCTTATTTTAGGTGCTTAGGGGTAAAAAAGTACCGTAAATAGTGATGTATAACCCTAGCACTCAAGGGCACTCAAACTTTTGAAGGCAAGAAAAAATGTTGTTATGCAAGTGAATTTATTATTTTTTTACAAACTGCAAAGTGAACCTCAAAAAGAGCAACACCACCGATGTTTTGGCGTAGAGCCTTTCTCAAGGTAGTTGCATCATGTACAAGACCAGGGTCACGTGGGTCACAATGGACGACCGGAATGGACAAATAGAAGTAAGGATCTTCACATTTGCAGAATGTGCTCACTTGCAGGGGAGTGACTGTGTCTCCATGAGAGGTGAGTGAACGCCTGCAGGGATGGCCCTAGGAAAGCAGCAGTGGCAGAGATCGCGGCAGCAGCGGCATGTCACGATCTCTGCCACTGCTGCTTTCCTTGGGCCATCCCTGCAGGCGTTCACTCACCTCTCATAGAGATACGGCCACTCCCCTGCAAGCGAGCACATTCTGCAAATGTGAAGAACCTTAATTCTATTTGTCCATTCCGGTCGTCCGTTGTGACCCACGTGACCCTGTTCTTGTACATGATGCAACTACCTTGAGAAAGGCTCTACGTCGAAAAGTCGGTGGTGTTGCTCTTGTTGAGGTTCACTTTGCAGTTTGTCAATAAATAATAAATTCACTTGCATAAAAAAAAATGTTCTTGCATTCAAAAATTTCATTTGAGTGCTGGGGTTATACATCACTTTCAGAACAAGTCTTTCTACAAAACCATGAACTATGAAGTGAATAATTAAAAAGGTTTGTCTGGGCTAAATGTAGTATTACCTGGGACCTTGTATTCAAGGGTGGACACAGACAGAAGACAGCCTGTGTAACAATCATGTATGGGCCTTTGCAGTCAAATACTTTATCATAATGTACCTATTTATGTTTCCATGACAGAAGCTCCTTGCTGCTTTGAAGTTACAAGTGGGGCCGTGGCGCAAGGTTTAACCAAATCTTTGCATCTTTTTTGATTCCCCAAAGATAGCAAAATCAATAATACTCACATGCTGTCACCAGCTGGATTCAGCCAGAATGAGATGTGATGCCATCACCAGCCTCAAGACTAATGAAACCTGTGATTACATTCAGCAGTTAGGTAAATTGAACAGCGTATCATCAAAAAATCTGATAATGCCCTATTAAAGTCACATGACCACTGATTTTTTTTTAGTCATTTGGAAAGGGGGTTGGATGGTGGGTGCCAATTTACTTTATGCCACAGTTGGCCTAAGAGCTTCCATGACAATGTCACAAATTAATGTTCAAAATCATCTCAGCAATGAAAACCTTGTAAAGTGACCCCCACTGACTAGCATCTCCTCCTCCTCCAAGGAGTCATGCATGAAGCCCTGGTTCGTATATGTATGCAGTATACTATCAAGAAAACATAGAAATACAAAACCATCCAATCTCATTTTTTAACATACATATATATATATATATATATATATATATATATATATATTGTAACAAGGCTGCGTGTTGAGGTAAGGACAGGAACGGTTTCATTAGAAAAGTCCAGCAGGTTTATTTTAAAAGTCTCATAACCTGCTTCAGCAGAAACATAAAGCAAGGCTTTTCGGCCACAAAGGTATAAAACAACAAAAAAAACAACCCAATAAGTCCGGGTCACTGCGGGCGTGCCCACTCGGCATAAACAGTCCACTTTCACACAAAGCTCCTCTCTGTTAGAGTCCAGCAATCCCCAAACACAGACACCCTATGGGACTCCTGGTCTCCTTTTATATCCACAACCAGACCAAGAAGTGGAGGTATGTGAGCAGCCAGACCCACCCATCTCTCTGGCTGCTCGTAAAACCCGGCCATAATATTCTCCTAATATTCTCCCAGCACTACATGTACTGGAGCTTACTCCCGGGCTTACATTACAGAGGATAACCATCTCTGCGACACATACCTCCCATTGACTATAGGACCAGTAACCCTGTTACAATATATATATATATATATATATATATATATATATATATATATATATATCATTAAATGATATATTTCTGTATATACCTAATCTTATATATAACTAGCTTTAGTACCCTGCATTGCCCAGGATAGTAATTAACTGTTCTTAGCTATAAAAACTTAGAATGTGTTAAATTATTCGACACATAAAAGTCACAAATTAAATATACAGAAATTTTATTATTAAAAATCATAAAGTAGAGTAATAGAAGCATATCACATCATATATTCAACACCACAGATATGCAACACAAATAAAGTAAATGGCTACCCAAGTAATGTGAAGTACTTTATCTGCATCTCCTTATTCGAAACCCTTTGGATAAATTAGATTCGTCTTTTTTCCTTCTGGTGCAAAGACGAACAGATTTTTGGCAGTTCCAACTTTTGAACAGGCCACATAAAGTTGACCATGAAAAAAGCATGGAGATTGCAAATCGATTCCTGCTACTTTCAAGGCCTATCCCAGAGCCTTGTTAACGGACATTGCAGATGCCAGTCAAACTGGAAGCTGGAAATGTATAAATCTTAAAATGCAATTCAGATGCAATGAGTGGAATCATTTGGCACATCCTTTCAAAATGGTTTCTTCAATTACATGTTGAAACAGGTTCTTAACCCGTTCACCCAGAGCCGATTTTCTGTTTTACTTCTTTTTTTTGCTCCTCTTTTCCAAGAGCCATAACGTTTGTACTTTTCAGTCAATCTTGCCATATGAGAGCTTGTTTTTTGCAGGATAAATTGTACTTTTAAACAAAACCATACGTTTTACCATATGATGTACTGTAAAACGGCAAAACATTTCAAGTGCAGAAAAATGGCAAAAGAGGTGCAATCATACGATTGTATGATTATTTTTTGGACATTTTACTCACCATGTTCACTATATGGAAAAACTGATATGTCATTGTGAGGCCTCAGGTTGGTATGAGTTTGTAGAAACACAACATGTATGGGTTTACTTTTATCTAAAGGGTTAAAAAAAATCAGAAGTTTGTCCAAAAAAAGTGGCTCACTTTTTGTGCCATTTCCCACGACTCATAGCGTTCTCATTTTTCCGGATTTATGACTCAGTGATGGCTTATTTTTTGTCTCGCAGTGACATTTTTAATGCTACTATTTTTGCACAGATGCTAATTTGTGATCACCTGCTATTGCATTGAGCTCAAAATTTGCAGTGATCCAAAAATGTAATTTCGGCGCTTGGAATTTTTTTACCACTACACCATTTACGGGGGGTGATTTAAACTTTTGGTGTTTAATTTTTTTAAATTTTTTAAAACTTTTTGTACACTTTTTTATTTTATTAGTCTCCCTAGGGGACTATGAAGCACAGAAATTTGATAGCTCATTCATTTCTGTTGATCACAGCTACACAGCTGTGATGATCACCAGAAATGCTCATGTCTTGTAAGATGCAGCGCTCAGCCGGCTGTTACAGGAATGAGTCATGTGAGGTACAGAAATCATCACATGACCCTGTGCTACCATGGCAACCATAAGCTCACAGTGATCACATCACAGCGCCAGCAATGGCGCTGGGTAAGTACACGTTTGCCACGGTGGGCATTTAAATTATGCTGTGACATTTCGACAGGGTGAGATACACATGTCTGTTGTACAAATATGCAGACATGTGCGGTAATCACCATTGGCTGCCCCCAGCAGCCGCAGGTGAGTACACCTTGATGGCTTAGATGTAGCAGTACGGACCGTGGTTGTTAAGGGGTTAATCAAGAGTCTTGTTCTATTACAAAGCTTGGGAGGATCTAAATTTCTCAATAGCAGAATAGGTGCTCCAGGTTTTAGAAAGAGGTTATGTGGAGGAAGTCCTTGTTTTCCAAGGAGTTGAGTAACTTGGTTGGATAGAATAATGCTTGAGCAGGGTCTGTCACGGTATACACTGACTTGTAGGTCTTGCACATACCAGGAAGGAGACTTAGCATTTGAATATTGATCTAGTTGACGCTATCATTTTTTGGAGCTAGAATTGCCCTTTCACACAGCTAAACAGACTTTCTGAAGTTCTGTTGAATGTTATGAAAAACCTTTCCATGTAGCGCCTCAATAAATGTCATGATGTAGCAAAAGTTACTTGGAAGCATGATCTGTCTAGCGGTTGAGTTTACTGATTCCTTGAAATCTGCAATAGTTAGCAGCTGGCTCGAGAATACTCCAGCAAAACATCGGCTGTGATGTGGACTCTCGTGTTTGTGTTAATCAACATTTTCTTTATTTGTCTCATAAACTACAATGCTTTGAGGCAGGCATTGCGTTTATTTGCAGGGGTTGATCTTGGATTAATGGTTAGTGCTTGACAAAAGTCACCTGCCAAAAAAACACTTAAACCTTTCATGATAGAATTATTTCAAAGCAAGTCTTATAGTAGTCTGTCCACTGCTTTCAGAAGTCTCTTGTGTGACAATATTATTATTATTAATAATAATAATAATAATAATAATAATAATAATAATAATAATAATAATAATAATAATAATAATATTTATTCATCCCAAATGATGTCACTGCACTTTTGAAGCAGTTTGGCCTATCCTGATCCCTTGGCAATATTACACACTGGGCTGTTACTGTGAGAAAGGTTAAGTGGTAGCTTTAAAGTCAAATGTGCTGTCCTTCCACCAGTTAAAGGTTTAGCTGCAGTTCCAAAAGATGCCACTTTTGTTGTTTCTGAAATTTCACTATGAGCAAGTTGATTAAAAATGTGAAACTTAAAGTTTGGTTTTAGGCATCTCTTTGGTCTGGTACATACAGTGGCTTTTTGTGAAATACAAATGCTGTGAATTAATTAATGTTGTAGTTTATTTCTATGAAAATCTCCCTTCACATTTGGTTAACGTCCTGATTTCTTGTTGGAGTAGGCCAAGCAGATTTTCAGAACATTGCCAAACGCCATACTCTGGTCTTCAAACAGAATTAAGGCTTTGTTGAAAATGTTTTCAGAGAAGTTGAAAAGTTGCTGAGAATTTTCATGTATAACCTGCATGGGAATATCCTCAGTGAGATCAGTTGCCCAAATCTGAACGAGATTTGAAATTTTACAGGTTTTTAATAGAATAGCAAAGAGGTGTCTTAATCAATTTGGCGTTTGGGGGCTGCTCCTTCACTGACAGTCATGTCACAGTAGCCATCATGTTCCAGAAGTCCTTGTCTTTGGCAAGATTCCCTAAGTGTTTCACAGACATGGCCTCCATCAGTCTTCGGCTATGTGCACACGCTGTGGATTTTACCATGAATTTGCTGCAGAAAATGTTTCTAACATTTGTGCAGTCATTCCACAGCAAAACCTATGGGTATAAAAAAATGCTGTGTGCGCACTGCATTTTTTATACCTGCGGATTTACCCGCGGAATTTCCACTGCGGAATTAATGTGCATGTCACTTCTTTTATGAAGGTCCCTGCGGTTTTGCCATTAATTATTGGTAAAAATCCCAGGGACCAACCTGTGAAAAAACCACGACAAAACTGCACTAAAACTGCACCAAACCACAGCAAAATCGCATGCAGATTTCATTGCGGTTTTGGTGCGTTTTTTTACCGCAGGTGCGAGATTCTTTCAGAGGGTCCAGTTTTTCCTTAAGAAAAAGTCATTTCTAGTGAGCACATGGCCTTCAGGTCCGAAAATAATGTTGGGCTCCAGATAACATGAAGTAACATGCGCAGGTAGAAGCATGGATGAACTGTGTAGACGCGACCAAGACAACCTTTTGCTTTGACCCCTGGAAGGCCTTCAACATCAAGCCCCTGTTTGCTCTGTTCCAGTGTTTTTCTGAATACATTCCAAGTGTAGCACTTTGGTACATCACAGTAGAGAATTGTTTTTGTAAATGGATATTGTTGACACAATTCAAAAAATGCCAAGATGGTGGTCTTAGGTGTTGTTAGAAGCTGCTGCCACAGGTTTGCCAGGCCAAAGTAAATTCTCTGTCAATTTTCCAAGTGAACACTGATATGCACAACTGGTGTGTAGCGCTCATGAATAGGGAACTCTAGTATTCTCCAAACAGCTTAATTTCTGCTAATGTACCTGTCCATCTGGAATGCCTGCATTTCATCAATATTCAGTCCATTTTTCTGGAGTTCAAAAACTACTTGATCACTTCCTTTGTGGACATATTTGCATATGTACTTGATTGATTTCACAGAGTGGAAAAAAAAATAAGTTTGATGTGAGCTTGGAAAATGTTACATGACACCACCCAATTGTTGTCAATTTCTATCTCTTGGATTGATGTTTCAATCCACATTTTTAGCTTCTCTTTTAAACCACACTGCATTAGTTTTTGTCTTCGGTAGACAGGATATCTATCTTGTCCTGCTTGTGTTTCTTGGACAAGGTTTCGTGAGTAATTCTTTAAACACCTGCCATAAGCCACGCAAAGAGGATTTTTGGTGAGATTCCCACAAGGACCATGCCTCATGTTCCTTGTAATGGTGTCAAACAGCAATGGGTTAGTGTCAGAGTCTGGCAATTTGGCACTGATTATATTGTCAATTTCGGTGGCCTGTATTTCTTGTTTAAGCCTAATCAAGATATGGGCATGATGAAGGCCTATTTTTCGCCATTCGAATGAATACATCCAGCACAGTGTTTCACCATGAATGTGTGCTTTAGTGATCAGATAAATCACTTTTGCGAGATTTCTTTTGAAAACTCAAGAAATTATGTCATGGTGATTCACAGTTTTATGACCTGGTAACAGATGTCCTCTGAATTTCTACCAATCAGGATTGCAAGTGAAGGTAATAAAAAAGATCTGGACGGCCATACTTTCTGACCTAAATTATTGCGTCCTGCATGCACTCATGTATGTCTTGTAGGCTTCCAGTGACAATTGATGACCATTTTACCCAACTCGTTTAGATCATCATTTTCCACAGCATCTCTAAGGCAAATGTATTCCTCGGCTGTGAGCTTCTTTTGATGTAGTCGGATATACACAAGACTCTCGATCTTTGCATACATGTCAACGATGAATTAATTGGAAGAGGTGTCTGCATTTGTGGATTTGATTTTCCTCAGCATTTCTTGTTATGATCCTTTAACCAAAGAAGTCCATGGCTGACTCTTTTTTCCCTGAAGGGTTGCCTGTTGCAGGATCTGTCTGAGGTATTTCAAAGTGATAGCCACCTTGTTCCTTATAAATGATAATTAGATATTGCAGTGCATGATAAGATCTCTGAGTTTCTGCCACCCTTTGTAAACCATTGTTCCTTTTCTGAAACACAATATCTCAGGTTTGAAACTCATTACCAACAATCAAGATAGCTTCCTCATAAAATGTGGGGGCATTGAAACACCGCTGATACTCATATTGAGCTGTTTTTTCAGCTCTGATTATAACTTTGTAATCATCATTTACCATGTATTCAAGTGCAATCTTGAACAGTTGAACATATGGATTATTTCAGTGAAAGAACTGATTCAAGTTAGTGACAATATCAAGTTGAGTGTTTAGAACTAAAGAGCATCTCTGCTGAGCCTCTACTTCAACATTTCCCATGAAGAAGAGTTGAAGAAATTGAGATTCTTTTTCTTGTACCGGAAGCAGTGACCCAATTGAGTGATAAACCTGTCCTTGAACTTTAAATGTGGGCATAAATCCAGTTGTAAAAATTTCTCTCTTTGAACCAAATTATGTAATTTGGAAGCAGGAGTTGTATTTTCCGATGTTGTCCCAGAAATGCTTTGATGTTGCAGTGTTGCCTGTCATCAGAGACTTCAGGGGATCAGGTGGTGATAGGAGAGGAAGAAGTTTTACCTTGCCATTTGCAAAGCATAAACTTGGCGGTTCATCTTTCCACCTCAGGACATTTCAATACAGGCAGAGCACATCCATTTTTCCTATGGTAACTATTGGATTATACTAATAGCTGATGTCTAACTGGAAGAAAAAGGCGGAGTGTTTCCAATTTGCAATATTTTCCTGTGTGGAAAAAACTCTGATTCTCATACTGGTAAGTCATTCTACTCTTTGCTGAGATGTTTCAGTGGCCCTTGAGGAAGCAGCTCTTGTTCTCATGTCTGTCAGCTTTGCCTCCCTTTCTTCAGATTGGTGATTGAGTCATAATACAGCTTTTCTCTCAGCGTTTGACAACAATCGTCCAATCAAATTAATTTCTTACAGGACATTATTGTCTGTAATTGATAGAATCTAAATCAATACAATTAGTATACAAGTAAGTTCATGTGACTAATATCAGCTTCTACAACAGCAATGGCTGAGCAGCAGTATCAACATCATATTAACTCACACTTAAGCTGTCTAATACTAAAAATGTCCTTCATTGCCTATGGCAACCAATCAGAGCTCCTATTAATGACCTGTAGAAAAATAGAAGTAGAGCTATGACTGGTTGATATATGTCACCTGACAAGTATCCAGGCTAACTGTCAAAACATCCGAGGCAGTATATATTAGCTCACACATCCAAACAGTAAGTAAGCATTTTTTTGTGTGAATAACTGTAAAGCGCAGGGGGGAAATTTCCCCTCAAAACACAGTCTATGACGTTCCCTGAATCAAATGAGGCTGTTGTGCAATATTTTGCAATTGCAAATGTGACGGTGCAGATTCCTTTAGTGGACACGCATACACACACCCACATGAACACAAACACACACACACACAAATACATGCACACAAACACACACACATACACTCACAGACACACACACACATACACACACACATACACTCAGCTTTATATATTAGATATTATCTTATTGAAACAGTATGAGTTACAAGATATTCGAGCCCTAATAGAAAATAAACTAACATATAGTCATTTCTTTAGAGACCATTTTCACTGTGCTCTCCTACTGTTCATCACATAGGCACAATATAACCACATAATTGAGGTGTAGTGCATTACTGTAGGTCACTTTGGGAGAGGGCTTATCCATTTTTTACCACTGACTAATATCTCTGAATGCAGAGAAAACATATGAAGTAAATTAATAGTCCCACTTGAAGACATCACTTATTCATTTTATATTCCAAGGACGTTTCATTTCTATGTTCAAGACTTATTATACAGCAACTAAAGCAATAATTATTTATCCTGTATGGTCTTTTTAAAATATAATGTGACATGTCTAAGCCATATTCCCTCTTCTCGGGCTTTAAAGTCATTAGTGTTGGATCTATAGGAAAGATGCCATGGAATACAGATAGGTGATAAATATGCAAAATTTTCCCATGGTGCAGATAATGTTTTCTTTTTCATTTGATCCTAAAGCTGTCATTCTTTTTTAGAGAGCATATATAACTTTGTATATTCTCAGGTTATATAATAAAAGTTATAAACTAGAGTTGCCATAACTTTGAAACACATGGTACCTTCAGAGTAAACAATAACGTAATTTAGGATTAGCAAGCAATGGAATTTTTTTTATTGCCCCTTTGTATCTCTCTGAAATCCCTCTTTTCAAATTGCCAACAGTAATTAGTAAAATGTGCAGTGAATTACCTAATTAGCAAAATCTCTTACTTGTTTTGTCAGGGATCATTCTTACACATCCTTGCATACTCACAAGTTATTCTATCTTAGGAAACATGCATAAATTGCAATGAAAAAGACTAAATGAGTCTTAAATGTACTAAATAGTAGGATTTTCAACAGAAATCATGCCTTATGCTTTAAAATAACAGTAAGTGAGAAGTACTTATCTACTATTGCCCTTGCCCCACCACTGTCAAGACAACAGCTGTGATTTGATATCTACAGCCCTTCAAAGAAAAAACAAAAGTGGGGTGGATAAATTAGGTAATTATGTATGAAATAAAGTCAATACCCACTTAATTTCCTTTTGGAGGGCAGAGGTAATTTAAAACAGGTGACTACTCAATTGTCTAGAATTGTCATGATAAAGGGCCACTCAGCGTGTGGCACCAGCAGGGTGGTACATCAAGGAAGATGTAAAGAAAGGCCCTGATGATAGGGAGATGGGTCACCAGTAGTGATGAGCGAGTACGCTTGTCACTACTCAGTACTCGCACGAGTATCACTGTACTCGGGCTACTCGGCAGGTACCGAGTAATCTCGCGATACTCGTGCTGTACTCGTGGTCTTCATCCCTGCATGTTGGCGCTCTTTTGAGAGCCAGCCCTCATGCAGGGATTGGCTGGCAGACCACTGCAATGCCACAGCCCTGTTAGTTGTGGAATTGCAGTCATTGGCCGGCCCGCACAGCGTGACTGAGTGTTTATACCGGCGGGCGCTCTGTGCTCTGCACACAGCCATCCAGTCAGTGCAGGGAAAGTGTTGCTGCTTCTGGGAAAGACTTGCAGCCCTTTATAGTTATTTCCGTAGCAGGGCTGCAAACAGTGTGACCAGAAGTCCTTCTTAGGACTATTGTAGTTGTATACAGGCAGGCAGGGTATAGCCCGGTCGGAGTACAGGAGCAGAGTCCTTCTCAGGACTATTGTTGCTGTATACAGGCAGGGTATAGCCAGGTCGGAATACAGGCTAGTGACCAGAAGAGTCCTTCTCAGGACTATTGTTGCTGTATACAGGCAGGCAGGCAGGGTATATAGTCATTCCTAGTGGTGACCGTATACCAGCCTTCATCATATCTGGGGCTGGTGTACACAGTCTAAAACAGTCCTGATAGTGTCAGACTTCTCAGTAATTGTTGCTCCTAAAAACCTGTTAGGTTCTTATTGCGTCCGTGCTTGTATTTAAAAACTGCACATGTGTGGCAGTCGGTGGCAGCGTACAGGTGCACTTGTGTGCGTTTTTCACAAACTAGTACATAACGCACAAGTCTAGTGAATAATACACTTCAGCAGTGTCTGATAGTGTCAAGCTTCTCAGTAATTTTCGCTCCTAAAAACCTGTTAGGTTCTTAGTGCGTCCGTGCTTGCATTTAAAAAACGCACGTGTGTGGCAGTCGGTGGCAGCGTACAGGTGCATTGTGTGCGTTTTGCACAAACTAGGATATAACGCACAAGTCTAGTGAATAATACATGTCAGCACAGCATTGCAAAATGCGCAAGGGCGTTGGCAACAAACAAGGAAGTGGACGTGATAGTGGTGCAGGCAGAGGCCGAGGTCGTGTGCAAGCTCTAATTTCGCCACAACAAAGGGCCACATCTACTCGCTCGCACGTCCTGTCCAAAATTCTTGGGGACCAAAGCAGTACACCGCTCTTAAACCAAGACCAGTGTCAACAGGTTGTTAGTTGGATAGCGGATAATGCTTCCAGTCAGATTGGCACCACCACTAACACTCTGTCTTCCACACGGTCAAGTGTCAGTAGCCGTGATACTGCACCGCACATTTCAGAACCTGATCCTCCTTCCTACCACCAGGCCGAGTACATGTCCACGGACATTACTGATCCCACACTTGGACACTCGGAAGAGCTGTTCACCTTTCCATTCGCACATTCTGGCCTCTTGCCAGTTCCTGTTGAAGTGGGTCATGAGGAGATAGTATGTACAGATGCCCAAATATTTGAGCAGCCACGTTCTCACGAAGTTGGCAACGTGTCTCAACAAGGGGTGGATGATGATGAGACACAATTGTCAGGAAGTCAGGAGGAGGAGCAGGGTGCAGAAGAGGAAGACGACGTGGTGGATGATCCAGTAACTGACCCAACCTGGCAGGAGGATATGCAGAGAGAAGACAGCAGTGCACAGGGGGAGGGAGGCGTAGCATCCCAACAGGCAGTAAGAAGCAGGGTGGTGGCCCCAGGCAGACGTCAGGCAACCGTTCCCCGGAACAACAACACGACACAAGGTGCCTGTACAAATGTTAGGTCTTCCCGAGTCTGGCAGTTTTTTAAGTTGGCTCCAGATGATTAAAAAAGGCCATTTGCAACACCTGCCATGCCAGCATCAGCAGGGGTACCAAAACTAGCAGCCTGACCACCACCAGCATGATCAGGCACATGTCATCCAAGCACCCGACTTTGTGGGATGTACAACAGAGTCGAGGAGCAGTGCTTGCTGATGTCACTGCTACGTCTTCGCTTGTTGTGCATGCGAGCCAATCCCCTGTCCATGATGCCCGCGAACAAGCCTCCTCCAGCCCTGCACCTGCAGTTGCCCACGCAGAAATAACACCATCATCAAGCACGTCCTTGTCCCAGCGCAGCTTTCAGTTATCCATTCAGCAAACCTTTGAACGCAGGCGCAAATACTCTGCCAACGTCCCACATGCCACAGTTCTAAATGCTAACATTTTGCGACTGCTTGCGCTGGAAATGTTGCCTTTTAGGCTGGTGGAGACAGAAGCATTCTGCGACCTGATAGCGGCAGCTGTCCCACGTTACTTGGTCCCCAGCCGCCACTATTTCTCCTGGTGTGCCGTCCCCGCATTGCATAACCACGTGTCACAAAACATCACACGTGCCACCTAACCACAGACACGTGGACAAGTGCTTGTGGGCAAGGCCACTACATCTCATTGACGGCACACTGGGTTAATATTGTGGAAGCTGGGACCCAGTCTGAGCGAGGGACGGAACACGTCCTTCCCACACCAAGGTTTGCAGGCCCTACCTCAGTCAGGGTTTCACCCACACTCTACAGCTCCGGAATGTCATGCTCCTCAGCCTCCTCCTCCACCTGCACATCCTCATCCACTTTACCCTCCACACCAGTCCCAAGCTGGAAGCACTGCAGCACTGCCTCGGCGAAGTGGCAACAGGCTGTGCTGAAGCTAATCTGCATAGGTGACAAACCCCACAATGCAGAAGAGATGTGGACAGCTCTGAAACAGCAGGCAGATCACTGGCTCACACCTCTGAACCTAAAGCCAGGAAAGGTCGTGTGTGACAATAGCCGGAACCTGGTGGCGGCTTTGAGTCGAGGCCAGCTGACACATGTTCCATGCGTGGCCCATGTGCTCAACCTCGTGGTTCAGCGGTTTCTAAAGTCATACCAAGAGCTGTCTGATCTGCTGGTAAAAGTTCGCCGCCTGCCTGCACATTTTTGAAAGTCACCTACTGCTTCAGCCGGCCTTGCCGGCTTTCAGCGTCGTTGGCATCTTCCGGCTCACAGACTGGTGTGTGATTTCCCCACGCATTGGAATTCAACTCTGCACATGTTGGTCAGGATATGTGAGCAGAAGAGGGAAGTTGTTGAGTACCTGCATCACCTAAGCCATTGGGAAATGGGTCAAACTTCACACATAACACCTGAGGAGTGGAGATGGATGTCCGACCTATGTACCATCCTCCAAAACTTTGAGGACTCCACCAAGATGGTGAGCGGCGATGACGCCATTATTAGTGTCACCATACCGCTTCTCTGCCTTCTAAAATGGTCTCTGCTCAAAACTAAACATGATGCATTGCAGGCGGAGCGCGATGAGTTGGAGCAAGAAACAGTAGTGGGTGTGGGTGATAACACACAACCCAGCCTGGTCTCATCACAACGTGCAGTGGAGGACTATGACGAGGAGGAGGATGAAGACATGGAGCAACTCTCCGGCCAAATTGAGGATATGACATGCACACCAGTCATATCCTCGGTTCAGCGGGGCTGGCCAGAGGACAGGTTAGATGAGGAGGAGGAGGAGGAGGACAGCATGTTCAGTCATCGTGTTGGTCAGGATACTGAAGTGATGGCTGTTAAGAGTCTGGCCCACATGGCTGACTTTATGGTAAGCTGTGTGTCTCGTGACCCTCACGTTAAGAACATCTTGGCCGACAATCATTACTGGTTGGTAACACTGTTAGACCCACGCTACAAGGAGAACTTTATGTCTCTTATTCCTGAGGCGGAGAGGTCAGCCAAAATGCAGCAGTTCCGGAAAGCCATAGTCACGGAAGTAGGCAAAGCATTCCCCTCACAAAATGCTAGCGTCATAGGTCAGGAAACAGTGGACAAACAAGGCGTACAGCCGAGAGGGGCACAAGTCCAATCCGCTAGAGGTAGTGGAACAGTCTTTAAGATGTGGGACAGTTTTCTCAGCCCCTCACATACCACAGCCCCTGAGGTGTGGGGTAGTGCCACAAGAAATCCTAAGTTTGCCCAGATGCTCAAGGAGTACCTTGCAGATCGAACAACTGTACTCCGACATTCCTCTGTGCCTTACAATTATTGGGTATCCAAGCTTGACACGTGGCATGAATTGGCTCTCTATGCCTTGGAAGTCCTGGCCTGCCCTGCCGCTAGCGTTTTCTCAGAGCGTGTTTTTAGTGCCGCAGGTGGAATCATTACAGATAAACGCACCCGCCTGTCAACTGAAAATGCTGACAGGCTGACTCCGATCAAGATGAACAAGGGTTGGATTGGGCCAGACTTCACCACACCACCAGCAAATGATAGCGGAATTAAAATTTATAACGGGAATTTACCATGTACCTCCACTCACCCATGGGTACACACTTCTGGACTTTGGATAATCGCTGGACTGCTCCTCCTTCTCCTCATGCGCCACCATGATGACCGTTACAATAGTTAGGCCGTTGTTTCAGGTATACCCCCGGTGGTAAATTTTTTCGCCCATTCTTTCAGAAAGGACATTACAATGACAGGAGACCCACTCCTTTGCAATGGGAACAATGTTTTGAGGCCCTCATGCACGTCTCTATCCAGTGACAATGTAGAGCCTCCCAATTTTTGGCTGCCCTGCCAAAGGGCTATACTAAAATAAACCCACTTCCTTACAATGGGCACTTCAGGTTTACAGGCCCTCATGCACGTCTCTATCCAGGGACAATGTGGAGCCTCCCAATTTTTGGCTGCCCTGCCAAAGGGCTATACTAAAATAGACCTACTTCCTTACAATGGGCACTTCTGGTTTACAGGCCCTCATGCACGTCTCTATCCAGGGACAATGTGGAGCCTCCCAATTTTTGGCTGCCCTTCCAAAGGGCTATACTACAATATACCCACTTCCTTACAATGGGCACTTCTGGTTTACAGGCCATCATGCACGTCTCTATCCAGGGACAATGTGGAGCCTCCCAATTTTTGGCTGCCCTGCCAAAGGGCTATACTAAAATAGACCCACTTCCTTACAATGGGCACTTCAGGTTTACAGGCCCTCATGCACGTCTCTATCCAGGGACAATGTGGAGCCTCCCAATTTTTTGCGGCCCTGCCAAAGGGCTATACTACAATAGACCCACTTCCTTACAATGGGCACTTCTGGTTTACAGGCCATCATGCACGTCTCTATCCAGGGACAATGTGGAGCCTCCCAATTTTTGGCTGCCCTGCCAAAGGGCTATACTAAAATAGACCCACTTCCTTACAATGGGCACTTCTGGTTTACAGGCCCTCATGCACGTCTCTATCCTGGGACAATGTGGAGCCTCCCAATTTTTGGCTGCCCTGCCAAAGGGCTATACTACAATAGACCCACTTCCTTACAATGGGCACTTTAGTTTTAAAGGTCATCATGCACGTCTCTATCCAGGGACAATGTGGAGCCTCCCAATTTTTGGCTGCCCTGCCAAAGGGCTATACTAAAATAGACCCACTTCCTTACAATGGGCACTTCAGGTTTACAGGCCATCATGCACGTCTGTATGCAGGGGCATTGGTGAACCTCACAATTTTGGAGTGCCCTGGCAAAGGAAAATACTACAAAGACTCACTTCCTCAAAATGGGCACATTAGACTCAAGAGGCCTTCATGTACGTCTCTTCTCAGGGACATCGGAGTGCCACACAATGTTTTCACGTAAAATCTTTCATGTAATCTCAAAAAGTAACATACACCAGCTCTATCTCACTATTGGGTATGTGCACTTAACATTTACGTCCTGAAAATTCATTTTGGTGTCATTTTGGAAGGTTTTCTGGCAAGTCCGTAAAAATGGCGTAAAACTCAGATAAAATTGTTCACAGCTGTGACTTTTGAGTGATAAATGCTTCAAGGGGTCTTCACCATGCTGTTGCCATGTCATTTGAGCACTCTTCTGAGACTTTTGTGACATTTTTAGGATTTCTACATGCTGCCGGGGGGTCATTTCATAAAAATACTCGTGTCTCCCTTAGGATAACATCGGGCTTGGTGCCCAGGCCGAGTACACGAGTATCTTGGGATGCTCGGCCTGAGCCTCGAGCACCTGAGCTTTCTGGTACTCACTCATCACTAGTCACCACTTGAACTCACTTGTGGCTGATCCCTATACTCCCTAATGTCTCTAGATGTGTCCTTCTCTCCGTTTGTGACCACTTACCTAGACCCTGGATGACCTTGGACTACCCCTGTCTAGTGAAGTCAGCAAGACACCAGTCTTACTTTTATTATAAAGACAACACAAAGAAAGGGAACAAACAAAGGAAACATTCATTAAAGAATTCCAATTCTTTAGCAGAGAGAGATTCCACTGTATATGCTGTAAAGATCACCACTGTTTTTTCAAAAACAACTCTTTCTTAGGTCAGCTTAGAATCAACTATAGCCGGCATAGGAAGTAGTAATGAGTAGATATTTAGAGCAGAAGAAGGGAGTGGCTGCAGCTGAGATTATAACTACTTGCTTAATCACAGCAGCTTAGAAAAGAACTTTAACCCCTTTAGCACCGGATGGAATTACAAAAGCTCCAACTCAGGGTAAACAACAAGCGTACACTAAAGAGGATCTTCGATCAACCAAACGCTTTGACCTTCTAATTCAAGGTCGACCCGAGGTCATATCAGGTCATAACATACTTGTGACAGTACTTTAGTTAATTTTGTAATTTCTGTAACAATATTAAGGCTCCTATACACATTAGATGTTTAAAGAGCCAATCTGCCAATGTCAGAGTGCTCAGCCAACAACAATCTGATGAATACAGGGGCAACCCAACACGAAAGAGCTATCATGTCCAATTTCAATCAGTCAATTCTATTGTTCTGAAACTGGCTATCTTGTAGAAAATACAGTAGTGCTCAATAATGAGAGCCCCCGTGCATGGAAGTGTCAGAAGAGATAACAATTGGCCGTATCAGTGTTCAGCTGACAGCTATTTATAAGGGGCCATGTATTATTTTTATTGCTGATGCTAATTATTTTAAAATGTCAGGCTAAGGTTTTGCAAAACCTTCCAAGGTTGTCCAGTAGTAAAGGCCCCTTTACACACTGCAACATCGCTAATGACATTGCTGTAACGGCACCAGTTTTGTGACGTAATAGTGACCTCGCCAGCGACATTGCAGTGTATGAAACGCATCAGCGACCTGGCCCCCGCTGTGAGGTTGCTGATCGCTACAAATCTTTCAGGACCATTTTTTGATCCTTTGTTTCCCGCTGAGCAGCATGCATCGGTGTGTTTGACACCATTACAACGACTTTGTTAGCAACTTCCCTTTCAAATAGCTGCTTTAACACGTCCCCAATGACCAGCTAGGTCGTTCTGCAGTTCCACATCGCTGCTGCGTCGTTTTCCAGGTCTGCCTGTTTGTCAGCTCACCAGCGACTCACCAGAGATTTTGTAGCGATCCCAGCCAGGTTGGGATCGCTAGAAAGTCTCAGTGTGTAAAGGGGCCTTAATACCTAGTACATATTTTTTAATGACCCACTCATAGTCACATGAAAAAAATTTGGATGGATGGCATACTCAACTTTACTGACTAGTGGACAGCTGCTACCTAGTCTAAGAAAATAATGGGATGCACTAAAAGAGGCATATATGCTCATGAGAAGGGCAGTTTTACCACTATACAAGTCACTAGTGTGATCACACTTAAAGGGAACCTGTCAGGTCTAATATGCACCCAGAATCACAAGCAGTTCTGGGTGCATATTACTAATCCCTGCCTAATTGTCCCTGTATACACTAGCCTAGATAAAGGGATCTTTAGAAAAATTATTTCTAAAGATCTTTTATCGTTTGCTAATGAGCGAGGGGACTAGTCCCCTGGGCGTTAGTTCAACTGACCAGTCGGTTCCCTTAGCATGTTAGTACGCCCACAGGGGCGTACTAACATGCTAATGAACGAGGTGCGTCAGAGGATGATCTCACTCACCTCTCTTCTGCCATCACCGCCCGACACTGGATTTTGGCTCAGTGCACATGACCCCGAATTTTCGATCATATGCACTGTGAAGCTGGGTGTACGCGTCCTGGCTTCAAACTGAAGTAGTGTGCATGACCCAAACTCCAGGGTCATCTGCACTGAGCCGAAATGCAGCATCGGATGTGATGGCATCCGGGAGGTGAGTGAGATTGCCCCTGAGACTTCAGTCGCCATAGAGTATTACATCTGTCTTAAGGTGTAATGCTTATCCCGGTTAACAGGAGAGCAGTGTTTAACAGACTGGTCCTTGGGATGGGGTCTGGTGGAAATAGTCCCAGGGCCAGGGGCCATGACACTGCACTGAGTTTGCACAGGACAGACTGGAAGAAGCAGGAGATAACCAAGTGGAGCTGTGAGACAGAGGAGCAACTCGGTAGCCAGAGGGTGAGCCCCGACAGCCCCTTCGGGACCGGCACCAGTCAGAGTTTAGAGCCCTCGGTTAGGGGAACCTTCATGGACTCTAACAAATCTGCAGGGAAAGGGGATTTCACGTCCCATTGCCCACCACCAAAAGTCCTGGGGAACAGCAGCAGATAGACACAGGAGCCAAGGGCATGGTTGGGTCCATAACAAGTTTTGTGCTGCCTGCGTACGGGACAGCAACTAAAGTCAAGGACATTGGGCTCCCCAAGTAGCTTCACGTCACAGGGATCCACACTACAAGACACAAGGAGGAAGGTCTCACATGCTTCACAACACCGGTGGTGACCACTGATTCATCCAGGATCGGCTGGGGCCCATCACGGCGATGACCGGTAGTCTGCAGGTGCAGCACACGAACTATGAGTAAAAAAAAACACCTGAAACCACAGCCCTTGTGTGAAACTCTGACTTGCCACGGCCCCCACTTACGTATCAATGGCCCTTCCCTCATCACCACCATCTTCCCCAGGGCTCGCAACACCTGTGGGGTGCTGGACTATCTGACCTGCGGTAACATCAGCGCCGGAGGAGAACAACATCTCACAGCGGCGGTTAATCCCTGGCCGCGCACCACGGGTGGCACTGCAAAGCAAACCACCCCCATCCCCCCTTGGACTCTCTTTGCCTGTGGGGCCACGGAGCCGGGTCAGGCCATTCTCAGCAACCCCACAAAACCACTGAACTGGTGATGAGTTATGCCCTGCAGGTCCCATGGGGTGCTAAAAAAATCATACTCTGAGGCTGCACATTCATTAGCATGTTAGCACGCAAACAGGAGTGTACTAACATGCTAATGGGGCTGAACATCCAGGGGAACTAACGACCAGGGTCTAGTCCCCTCACTCATTAGCATATGATAAAAGATCTTTAAAAAAACTTTTTCTAATGATCTCTTTATCTATTCTAATGTTTACAGGGTTGGTTAGGCAGGGATTAGCAATATGCACCCAGCACTGCTCATGGTTCTGGGTGTATATTGGACCTGATAGGTTCCCTTTAAAATGCTGTGTACAATTTTGGTCTCCAATATATATGAAGGACTTAGCGGAACTAAAGTGTGTGCAGAGAAGAGGAACCATATTAAAGGAATGAGTGGAATTCTGTACCAAAACAGGTTATTAAACTTGGGGTTATTCAGTTTGGAAAAATGAAGGCTTAGGGGCGAACTTATTAGAATGTACAAATATATGAGGGGACGGTACAGAGCTCTCTTAAATGATCTTTTTATACTTAGGCCTGCAACGGGGACAAGGGGCATCCACTACGTCTAGAGCAAAGAATGTTTAATCATAATCACAGATGCAGATTCTTTACTGTAAGAGCAGTGAGACTATGGAACTCTGCCACATAATGTTGTAATGGTTGATTCACTACTAAAATTTAAAAGATGCCTGGATGTCTTTCTTGAAAAATGTATTATTACTGGTTATCTGCACTAGATTCTGTGATTTCTAGTTGATCCAGGGAAGTAGTCTGATTTCCTTATGTGGCGTCGGGAAGGAACTATTTCACCTAATGTGCACTTACTGTCTGTCGTATGGGTTTTTTGCTACAACTACTTAAAGTTGGAATAGTGTTTGAAATGTGTGAATTGATAAAAAAAATGTAGAGTTTAAATATTTTTGGTAAAAATACCGATACCTAGAGGAATACAGGTTCTATTAATGGTTTTTCCACTCTCAGACATTTAATCTTGATTCTCTCCATGCACTCCATTATATTCAGCAGCTATTTACCTCTCTATTTAAAAGTTTATGGACATTATTTTACTGGTGATTTGTTCTCTGACAGCAGAACGAATGAAAGGATGAAGCTGTTATGACCTGCATCAAGTCTTGGTAATGTAATCAAAGTTTTAATATTTTAATGATATGATGATAATGATAAGGAATTATAGCTTGTGATGGGTGGACCCGGACTGTAAAAGTCCAGATTTGCGCAGTTTCCAAGGTACCCGGGCTCAGGATTCCAGATATTGATCCAGATTCGTTACTCAGGAAATTTAAAAAAAACAAAAAACAAAGGAAAAATACAGGAAATAAGTATGAAGCAAGTGCTTCATACTTACGAAGACTCCGGCGTGGATGTACACTGCTTCAGTGGCCTCTCCTTCACTTCATGAGCCGCTCATCATTGCTCATCCATATGCACTGCTTTACCCACCCACCGTTTTTTCCTGGCATCTGTGATTGGTTGCAGGCAGATACGCCCCCAGCCTGTGTGAAAGTGGGACTTCAACCAATCACAGACTCTGTCTGAGGGTCAGTATTGTAGTATAAAAATAAATAAATAAAACAATTGGTACATATTATGATACCCAGCACAGATAAAGTCTACGGCTACAGGCTGAAGCCCTAAGCTGTGTGCATATCTTAGCTGTGTATGAAAATAAGAGGAATCACATGCGGCTTTTTTAAAAACATTATTAAAGAACTAATTTTAAAAAATGGTGTGTAGTCTTTCTCAATTTTGATACCCAGTCATGATAATGGCAAAAATCTGGAGGCTGGTATTCTCAGACTGGGTAGGTCCATAGTTATTGGGCTGCCCCAGCCTAAAATAGCAGCCTGCAGGCACCCTGGATTGTCACATCAATTAGATGTGACAATCCCGGCGCTTTACCTGGCTCTTTCCGATTGCCCTGGTGCGGTGGCAATCGGGGTAATAAGGGGTTCAAAACAGCACAGAACTGTTATCAAGCCAAAATTAGTGCTGGGTAGGGGACCATGAGACTCTCCCATCGCTAATACTATAAGTAAAAATAAATAAACACAGACATAGAAAAATCCTTTATTTGAAATAAAATACAGCAACCTTTTTCCCCTTTTTATTAACCCCCAAAAGACCCTTGAAGTTCCACCGTAATCTAAACAACATCCCAAGAATGTCCTCACTCTTCTACATTCGCGCTTGGAGGACTGAAAACATGTCCCGTCTAGAGATAAGCGAACTGGTCGCGGTTTGGCTCCTGGTCGGTTTGCCGAACAGAGGTCCCGTTCGAGTTCGGTTCGTCGAATGTTCGACGAACCGAATTCAAACCGCATAGGAAACAATGGCAGGCATTCACAAACACATAAAAACACTGAGAAAACACCCTCAAAGGTGTCCAAAAGGTGACAAACAACTCACAACACAAACACATGGGAAAGTGACAAGAACAAATTCTCATGCGAAAACAAAAGAGCGTAACGAGGAAAAAGAGGACGAGACACAGATATAGGCATGGGACGCCCTTCTAAAATCATGTAAAACACCGCAAGGTGACTTCAAGCGGAGTCTCCCTTTTTTCCAAAAATTGGGCCACACAGACACCCCATCAGTGGCAGCAGTTGTACCCCAGTTGTACACTTCACAGCTAGATTTGCATCAAGCACATTCAAAAATACACCATACTTAACCATCCCCAGGATGACACAGGGGTAGGTAGCAAAGTCTTTCCTGATCCCAGCTCTGTTCATCTTGGATCATTTTTAAAAAACACAGCAAGCAAGGGTTACTCCAAGCGGAGTCTCCCTTTTTTCCAAAAATTGGGCCACACAGACACCCCATCAGTGGCAGCACTTGTGCCCTAGTTGCAAACAGGATGTTTTGATTTGCATCAAGCACATTCAAAAATACGCCATAATTAACTGTCCCCAGGATGACACTGGGGTAGGTAGCAAAGTCTTTCCTGATCCCAGCTCTGTTCATCTTGGATCATTTTTAAAAACAATGTAAGCAAGGGTTACTCCAAGCGGAGTCTCCCTTTTTTCCAAAATTTGGGCCACACACACCCACCCCTTCAGTGGCAGCAGTTGTGCCCCAGTTGTACACTTCACAGCTGGATTTGCATCAAGCACATTCAAAAATACGCCATACTTAACCGTCCCCAGGATGACACCGGGGTAGGTAGCAAAGTCTTTCCTGATTCCAGCTCTGTTCATCTTGGATCACTTTTAAAAAACACAGCAAGCAAGGGTTACTCCAAGCGGAGTCTCCCTTTTTTCCAAAAATTGGGCCACACAGACACCCACCCAATCAGTGGCAGCACTTGTGCCCTAGTTGCAAACAGGATGTTTTGATTTGCATCAAGCACATTCAAAAATACGCCATAATTAACTGTCCCCAGGATGACACTGGGGTAGGTAGCAAAGTCTCTCCTAATCCCAGCTCTGTTCATCTTGGATCATTTTTAAAAACAATGTAAGCAAGGGTTACTCCAAGCGGAGTCTCCCTTTTTTCCAAAAATTGGGCCACACACACACCCACCCCTTCAGTGGCAGCAGTTGTGCCCCAGTTGTACACTTCACAGCTGGATTTGCATCAAGCACATTCAAAAATACGCCATACTTAACCGTCCCCAGGATGACACCGGGGTAGGTAGCAAAGTCTTTCCTGATCCCAGCAATGTTCATCTTGGATCATTTTTAAAAAACACAGCAAGCAAGGATTACTCCAAGCGGAGTCTCCCTTTTTTCCAAAAATTGGGCCACATAGACACCCCATCAGTAGCAGCACTTGTGCCCTAGTTGCAAACAGGATGTTTTGATTTGCATCAAGCACATTCAAAAATACGCCATAATTAACTGTCCCCAGGATGACACTGGGGTAGGTAGCAAAGTTTTTCCTGATCCCAGCTCTGTTCATCTTGGATCATTTTTAAAAAACACAGCAAGCAAGGGTTACTCCAAGCGGAGTCTCCCTTTTTCCAAAAATTGGGCCACACAGACACCCCATCAGTGGCAGCACTTGTGCGCTAGTTGCAAACAGGATGTTTTGATTTGCATCAAGCACATTCCAAATCCACAAGCATTTACTCTCCCCAGGATGACACAGGGGTAGTAAATTCCTTGTGGATCCATGACTTGTTCATTTTGATGAACGTTAGTCTGTCCACATTGTCACTAGACAGACGTGTGCGCTTATCTGTCAGCACACACCCAGCAGCACTGAAGACACGTTCAGAGACAACGCTGGCAGCTGGACACGACAAAATCTCCAAGGCGTAAGTGGAGAGCTCTGGCCATTTTTCAAGATTTGAAGCCCAAAATGAGCAAGGCTCCATTTGCAAAGTCATGGCATCGATGTTCATTTGGAGATACTCCTGTATCATCCTCTCCAGCCGTTGACTATGTGTTAGACTTGTTGTCTCTGTTGGCCTTGCAAAGGAGGGTCTAAAAAAATTATGAAAAGATTCCATAAAATTGCTGTTACCAGCACCAGATACAGTCCTACTGGTACGGGTAGACTGTTGAAGATGATGAGACCAGCCCATGTTTGTCAAGTTACAACTGGGAGATTCACTCCCTGCACCTGCACGGTTGTTTGGTGGAAAAGCCGAGCTAAGATCGAGTAACAGCTTCTGCTGATACTCCTGCATACGTGCGTCCCTTTCTATTGCTGGAATTATGTCACAAAATTTGGACTTGTACCGGGGATCTAATAGTGTGGCAAGCCAATAGTCATCATCACTTCTAATTTTGACAATACGAGGGTCATGTTGGAGATAGTGCAGCAAGAAAGCACTCATGTGTCTTGCACAGCCATGCGGACCAAGTCCACGCTGTGTTTGTGGCATAGAGGTGCTAACCGTTCTTTCTTCCTCTGACATCTCCCCCCAACCACTTTCAACTGAAATTTGACCAAGGTCTCCCTCATCCGCTGAGTCTTCCATGTCCATGGACAGTTCGTCCTCCATTTCTTCATGTTCTCCTGCACCTTCCTCAACATTTCGCCTACTACCATGCGCCCTTATTGATCCCTGTCCCCCATGGTCCCATGCCTGCCGCGTTGGTGATGATAAACGTCTGGACCTTGGTGATGTTGTTGTGTCTTGCGCATATGAATCCTCCTGTAGTTCCTCCCCTTCCTGTTGTCCCACCCCCTGACTCCGAATAGTGTTTAGCGTGTGCTCCAGCATGTAAATGACTGGAATTGTCATGCTGATAATGGCATTGTCAGCGCTAAACATATTCGTCGCCATGTCGAAACTGTGCAGAAGGGTGCATAGGTCCTTGATCTGAGACCAATCCATTAGGGTGATCTGCCCCACCTCTGCATCTCGTTGGCCCAGGCTATACGTCATGACGTATTGCACCAGGGCTCGGCGGTGCTGCTACAGTTGCTGTAACATGCGGAGAG
The DNA here is from genome assembly GCF_048569485.1 of Anomaloglossus baeobatrachus. Lineage (NCBI taxonomy): Eukaryota > Metazoa > Chordata > Amphibia > Anura > Aromobatidae > Anomaloglossus > Anomaloglossus baeobatrachus. The sequence goes on from NC_134358.1 coordinate 273,929,781, forward strand.
TCGAATTCCAGCGTGTCGGCACAACGCATTTCAGGCGATGAACTGGCAGGCCGAAAGACTTCTGGAGCGATGCAAGTCGCTCAGCTGCGGCGCTTGAACGGCGGAAGTGAGCAGACAGTTTTCGTGCCCTGGTCAGAAGGTCATCTAGGCCGGGATAGTGTGTTAAAAAGTGCTGGACGTGTGTCACCTTGCCCAGGCGAAGGGCCGCACCCAGGTTTGCAGCATTGTCGCACACGGCCTTACCAGGCTACAGGTTGAGTGGAGACAACCATTTATTAAACTCGGACCGCAGAGCTGACCACAACTCCTCAGCTGTGTGACTCTTATTCCCAAGACATGTCAAGCTAAAGACCGCCTGATGACAATGCGCTCTGCTGCCAGCATAGTAATGAGGGGTGCGTGATTCCTTCTGTGCAGTGAGAACGCTGGTGGCCTGACCAGGCAGGCTTGGGGCGGAGGTGGAGGACACAGATGAGGTGGAGGAGGCAGAAGCAGTGGCGGAACTTGGACAGACAGAGGATTGACACACAAGTCGTGGGGATGGCAAGACTTGTGCAGCAGACCCTTCACCATCTATCACCATAGTTACCCAGTGCCCAGTCAGCGACATGTAACGTCCCTGTCCATGCTTACTGGTCCAAGTATCGGTGGTAAAATGCACCCGTTCACACACAGAGTTTCTCAAGGAAGCGGTGATGTTGTGTGCGACATGCTGGTGTAGCGCGGGCACACCTTTCTTAGAGAAGTAGTGGCGACTGGGCATCTGGTACTGGGGCACAGCGACAGACATAAGGTCTTTAAAATCCTGTGTGTCCACCAGGCGGAAAGGCAGCATTTCAGTAGCCAAGAGCTTACAGAGGGATAAAGTCAACCTCTTAGCTTTGTCATGGGTCGCAGGAAATGACCTTTTATTTGTCCACATCTGAGGGACAGAGATCTGGCTGCTGTGTGTAGATGGTGTTGAGTAGGGTGTCCCTGGAAAAATGCAGGTTTGTGAGGAAAGTGCAGTTGGAGACATGATGTTGCCTTCATCCAACTTTGGTGCTATCGATGTCTGAGAGAGCTGTACACACGCACTTGTTTCCCCTTCCAAACCAACTGACGACCTACCAAGCAAACTGCCTGTTGCGGTTACAGTGGTGGAAGTTGTGCGTGGAAAACCAGGTGTGACAGCTGTCCCCACAGTCCTAGAAGATGAAGAGCGCGCGGATGCACTGGAAGGGGCAGGCGGTGGATGGTTCGCTCCGCTAGGCTGCCGTGCAGCACGGTGAGCTTCCCACTGGGACATATGATATTTATTCATGTGACGAATCATGGAAGAAGTTGTCAAACTGCTGAGGTTTTGCCCTCTACTAACAGAATCACGACAAATTTTACAGATCACATAATTTGGGCGATCTTTTGCTATGTCAAAAAAGGACCAGGCTAGGCAAGGCTTAGAGGCCATGCGACCTGCTGAGCCCCCCCGACTAGTGCTCAGAGGCAGAGTGGTGGCTGAGGATGCAGTTGTAGACGTGCTACCAGTGCTCCGACTCTGTCCAGGAAGGCGCAAGGTAACTTCGTCGTCGGTTGCATCCTCCTCCACCGCCTCTGTTGACCTCCTCGAGTGCCTGACTGTGGGTTGACAGTAGGTGGGATCTAGAACTTCCTCATCAATTGTTGTGTTTGCACTCCCCTCACCCTCAGACCGAGCCTCTTCTTGCCCTGACCGAATATTTAAGTTGTCATCCCAATCTGGTATCTGCGTCTCATCGTCATCAGTATGTTCCTCATTGTCTATAGCCACAGGTGTTACAGTTTGTGACAAAGGGTCAACATTATGCTCTGAAACTTGGTCCTCACGGCCTGAATCAGAGTCACAAAGGTTCTGGGCATCACTGCAGACCATTTCCTGGTCTGTACTCACTGTAGCTTGGGAGCAGACCTCTGATTCCCAGGCTATAGTGTGACTGAACAGCTCTGCAGACTCAGCCATCTCACTTCCACCATACTGTGCAGGGCTGATGGAGACTTCAGAGCTGGGAGAAAGCAAGTTTGATTGGGATGACAACTCAGAGGACTGGTGTTTTTTGGATGCGGTAGTTAAGGTGGCTGAGAGGGCACTTGTTGGACCACTTGAGATCCATTCAAGCAATTTCCTTCTTTGGCCATCATCTACCTTTGTTCCTGTTGTTCGTGTCCGTAAAAAAGGGAGCACATCGGATTGTCCACGGTAAGTAGTAGACATCTTACTTTTGCTGGTAGATGGTCTATCTTCAGCAGATGTTAATGGAGCTTTGCCACCTTCCCCACGGACAAACCCTTTTTTTCCTTTTCCAACACGCCTCTTCCCCTTTCCACCAGCATCTGTCATTTTGCCACTCATGTTGATTGCGACAAGATTGTGCACTTAAGATGTGGTAGTAAAAATTGAGAGGTGGTGTAGATTGCAGCAGTGGTCTAGCTTTATTAACAGGAGAATAATAAAGAATAATTATCCCTGACATTGCAACTACGGCCCTTAAACTGGCAGCATAGTTTGCTAGTATAATGGCTTAGTAACAATGAGTTTGAGTGTGCAATGCAGGCAGACGTGCTGCAAACATCTTTGCACTACTGGGGCAATACAGCAGTCCAACAGCCATGTTTAGGATGCCACTAAGTTCACTCAGTGTTTGCTAGTATAATGGCTTAGTAACAATGAGTTTGAGTGTGCAATGCAGGCAGACGTGCTGCAAATATCTTTGCACTACTGGGGCAATACAGCAGTCCAACAGCCACGTTTAGGATGCCACTAAGTTCCCTTAGTGTTTGCTAGTATAATGGCTTAGTAACAATGAGTTTGAGTGTGCAATGCAGGAAGACATGCTGCAAATATCTTTGCACTACTGGGGCAATACAGCAGTCCAACAGCCATGTTTATAATGCCACTAAGTTCACTCAGTTTTTGCTAGTATAATGGCTTAGTAACAATGAGTTTGAGTGTGCAATGCAGGCAGACGTGCTGCAAATATCTTTGCACTACTGGGGCAATACAGCAGTCCAACAGCCACGTTTAGGATGCCACTAAGTTCACTCAGTGTTTGCTAGTATAATGGCTTAGTAACAATGATTTGGAGTGTGCAAAGGGCAGGAGGGTACAGTGGCAGGGTTGTGGGTCTCTGGGTAGAGGAAAGGAAGCCTGCCTTTCTATCCCTCCTAATGGGGAAATGCAGCTAGGAAATCCCTGACCTTAGCTACACAGACGCTGTCATCTTGTGTAGCTGTTAAACTCTGTTTTCATGGACCTGTCACCTATGGCTCTGACCCTGCCGGTATGAGCCCTTAAAAGGACTGATAGAAAGTGCTATCCCTAAGCTGTCCAGCGCTGTTTATGGAGTGTATACAGTGGTATCGGCGATAGGAGCTGCGCCAGTGATGTCTGACACCAAGGACGCAGAAGGCAGATAATGGCGTGCTGGAGGAAAATGTCCGGTTTTATAATGCAGGGACATGTGACATGGACATCCTATCACACATGCCGTTGCTTCTCTGGCTAAAAGTCCACTTAGCTGTGTGTGTGTCTGGGATTGGCTGACATGCTGGCCCGCCCCACAACACGCGCGCGCTTAAGGAAGGAAGACAAGGAAAAAAAAAAAAATGGCGATCGCCAATATACATACAGCAGTGATCTGAATGCGCTGTTCCCGCACACTATACACTGAAATGTCATAATAGTGTGAGTCTCAGAGTGACTTACACTATTACAGCGGAAAGCCAGCTAGGAATTAGCTGTTTTTTTTGCTGCTAGAACCGTTCTCGAACGTATCTAGAACTATCGAGCTTTAGCAAAAAGCTCGAGTTCTAGTTCGATCTAGAACAGCCCCCAAAATCACTCGAGCCCGAACTGGAGAACCTCGAACCACGAACCGTGCTCAACTCTAGTCCCGTCTCTCCAGGCTCCAGAACACTGAGAAGGAGGACTCGACCGGCAGCAGTGATTTCACTCAGTTTACAGGTCATAAGTGGGTTCCCATGGTATGACCTCTGGTGACCTGAAGCACTCTGGTTTAATGTGCAGAGCCCCACACTCCCCGTTCCCCAGACTGCCCTATCACTGTTAAACGGCTGGCAAGGTGTGGTGCAAAACCTCGCACTTTTTGCCAGAGTTTGGTACTCAGATAACCGGAGGTCATACCATGGAAAAACGGGTATATATGACCTCCGGTGAATTCAATGAAATTACTGCTGCCAGCTGGGTCACTCTTGTCAGTGTTTTCTGGAGCCTGGAGTGATCGGGCATGTTATCAGTAACACCAGGCTCTAAAGTACCAGAGTCAGGACCATTGTGGGAACTTGTTTAGATTATGTCGGACCTGTAGGGGTGTTTTGGGGGTTACTAAAGGGTGAAATAGGGTGTTTTGTTTTGTATTTTATTCCAAATAAAGAATTTTTTTGTTGTTTGTGTTTATTTACTTTCCCTTACAGATTAGTAATGGGGGTTTCATAGATTCTGACTATTACTAATCCAAGGCTTAGTGGCAGCTGTGCGCTGCCATAAACCCCTGATATTTGCTCAATAGCCACTGCACCATGGCAATTGAGAAGAGCTGTGTAAAGCACTGGGCTTGTCACATCTAATGATTACAACAATCCCAGGCTACTGCAGGCTGCTATTTTTGGGCTGACGGGTGGTCCAATAAGCTTTGGTCTCCCCAGCCTGAAAATACCAGGCCCCTGCTGTCAGGGTTTATCTTGGCTGGGTATCAAATTTGGTGGGAAACACACACCGTTTTTTTAAATTATTTATTTAAATAATTTAAAAAAGCTGCATATGGTTCCTCTTATTTTGATAGACAGCCAAGATTAGCGCACAACTGGGGGCTGTAGCTTGTAGTTGTATGCTTTATATGTGCTGGGTATCATAATATGAGTGGACTCTATGCCAAATAATTTATTTATTTATTTATTTTATACCACGATAGATGCATGTTGCACCTGTGATTGGAAGTGTCAGATACGCTGTCACTCAGTGTGCGGGTGCATCTGACTGTAAGCAATCACAGGTGCCGGTAGGCGTGGAAAGCATTGCATATGCAATGAGACTAATGCATGGTGTGGAAGCAGCATCCAGAATCTGGTGATTAAAAATTAGGGTAGAAGGGATAGGGGGATGGGAGCAGGCTTGCTGTACTTACCGAGGTTTGCAAAGTGAAAATACATACATATTTGGTTCCATTGTCTTTAAACTGTAGCATTTGGGTCAAACAATTTGGATATCCTTCCACAAGCTTCCCACAATAGATGGTAGGAATTTGGGTGGGCCCATTGCTCCTGACAGAACTGGTGTAACTGAGCCATGTTAGTAGATCGCCTTGCTCGCTCCTGCCTTTTCAGCTTTGCATATAAATTTTAAACAGGATTCAGATCAGGACTTTGTGATGGCCGCTCCTAAACATTGACTTTGTTATCTTTAAGCCACTTTGTAACCAGTTGGCAGTATGCTTCGGGTAATTGTCCATTTGGAAGACCCATTTCTGCCCAAGCTTTAAGTTCTTGGCTGATGTCTTTAGATGTTGCTTCAGTATTTCCACATAATCTTCTTTCCTTATGATGCCATCTATTTTGTGAAGTGCACCAGTCCCTCCTGCAGCAGAACAGTCCCATAACATGATGCTGTCACGCCCGTGTTTCACAGTTGGGATGGTGTTCTTAGGCTTCAAAGTTTCTCCCTTGTTCCTTAAAATGTAATGATGGCCATTATGGATAAACACAGTTCAATTTTAGCTTCGATAGAGCACAGGACATGTCTGCAAAAATTAAGCTCTTTGTTCCTGTGTGTATTTGCAAACATTATTCTGACTATGTTTCCTTTGAGTAATGGCTTCTTCCTGGCAGAGAGGCCTTTCCACCCATGTTGACACAATACTCGTTTCACTGTGGATAATGACACAATCCTACCAGCTTCTGCCAGCATCTTCACAAGGTCTTTTGCTTTTGTTCTTCGGTTTATATGCAAATATCTGACCAAAGCATGTTTTCCTTTGGTACACAAAACCTGTCTCCTTTCTGAGCAGTATGGTAGCTGGACATTCTCATCTTGTTGCACTTGTGTATAATTGTTTGTACAGATGAACGAGTCACCTTCAGATATCTGGAAATTGCACCCAAGGATGAATGAGACTTGTGCAAGTTCACAATTTTCTTCCTGAGATATTGTCTGATTTCTTTTGACTTTCCCATGATGCTACAAAAAGAAGCTGTGTATTTCAGTTGTGCATTAAAAGTCATCCACATGTATGTTTATAGTTAACTCAGAACTTGCCAATAAACCTATTAAAAGTTTCCAAAGACATGTCGTCATCACATGGGCTATCCCATTTTTCTTAACGGCATAGTACTCTTATGGAAATGCCGACACTACACTGATCATACAATTTCGACACTTTTGCGCTCGTTAATCGTAGTAAAAAGGATTCACATACTCTGATGTCGACAATGATGCCGGATGTGCGTCACTTTCGATTTGACCCCATCAACATCGCAGCTGCGATGTCGTAGTGTGCAAAGTACCCCTTACTGTATGTATTTTTTTTTTTTTTTATAAATAAATCTCTTATTATTCTGGCATTTGACAAATATAAATAATTGTAAGTAATCTTATTTGTCCTAAAATGGGAAAGCTTTATTCTGATTTCATGTCAGATAGTCAGAAAAACATGTATATGTGTCTTTTTTTTTTTATAGTGTATGTAAACTTCTGGTTTCAACTGTATGTACAGTATCTTTTTTAAACTTTTTTTCAGTTTTCATGCAACTTTTTTGTTTTTTTTCATTCTTAAGGGTACTTTACATACTGCGACATCGCTAGCGATCTCGTTAGCGATGTGACGCGCCAGATCACACCGGCCCTGTCCACAGGCTTTTTAATCTTAGCAGCACTTGCCTGGGCCTGTCCCGCCCACAGCTGTGACTCAGTGACAGGTACGGGAATGAAAAGCACCAGGTAAGTACTGCCTCAAGCAGTTCTGCATTTGATGTGTGAGGCCATATGGCACCCCAAACAAAATATAATATTTAGTGTAGGACTGCCCCATGGGATTTGCCGTGACGTTGGCGGGGTGGCTCAAAATATTGCAATGTTTTGCCAAAAATCTCCAATTTATCAACAAATACAGTATAGAAATCGTGCTGGCTCCTTCTCTATAAATAGGAGTCCCCTTCTTCAGGTATCTTCAGAAGAGACAGTTCAAGGGTCTATATATACCTGGCTCCATGTAGTGAGATAATTGCTTGATGGAAAGATTAGCAAATTTAGCTGACCATCAGAACAGGCATATGTGTTAAAAAAAAATAGAAAGAAATTGGTGTGAACATTGCATGTATATATAAAAAAATTAAAATCACATATTATAGTAATACAACCGAATGGTTAAAAATATTTAGAGTATATAAAAACATTAATATGCAACTACTATAAATTATATAATATAAAAGATAAAAATGAAGAAAATATAAATGAAGAAAAAATGGAGATGAAAGAGAAGAGCAAATCAAATAAAACAATTAAAATCGGACATTAGAGTGTTGGCGGACACAGTTAATAATCAAAATAGACATACTAGATGGAGCATGGGTAATTTGGTAAACAATTGTTATAATTAGGCTGGACTCACACGAGCGTATGGCATCCGATGCGAGAGCATCGGATGCGATATGCTAATGTCCCCCGGCTCAGGCTCTGCTGCGAGCGTGAGCCGGGTGTCATGCGACTGTAACCCGATCTTGCGATCGGGTCACAGCTGTGAGGCTGAGTGCAGGCGCTGCGGAGGAGAGGGAGGGGTTAATCCCCCCATCTCCTCCACTGTCAGCCTGTGCGTAGATCGCACTGCACTGGGATAACATCCGAGTGCAGTCCGATGTATCTCTCGCATCCATTCACTTGAATGGGTGCGAGAGATACGGCTCTCGCCGACAATCGCAGCATGCTGCCGCTTTTCTCGCATCCAGAATCTGGATGCGAGAAAAGCTGACCAACAGCTCAACCTCATTGCCTAACATTGGTCAGAGTGCAATGCGAGAATTTCTCGCATTGCACTCGTCCGATTTTCACGCTCGTGTGAGCATACCCTTAGGGTTGAAATCACTGTGAGTAGGTACATTGATTTAGTGGATAGGGTTACACGTACTTTATGTATATTTCAATATATTTGTATGTTTGTACATAATTTATGAAATTCATATGTACAATATTCCTGATGCCTCCTCCCCATATATTGGAGTATTGGTGAATGGAGGATTTTAGTACATCAGGGATAATAGCGTGTAGACCATATAACATCAATAAGTGATGCTATTAACTGCTATTAATGTAATTATTGTACATAATGATTTAATCCCTAGACAATGGGCTGCTGAGTCATTCCCTCGTGGTGGTGAGTCATCAACTCCTATCCTTAGCACCCTGTCAGCATGTTACCTGTGATGTCCTCCTCCACTGGGCAGTAAGCAGATCTCCTCCAGCTTGATCCACCATAGATATCCAGGAGTAGCTGAAAACGCAGAGGAGACCACGCTGGGACAACTGCCACCACAGGTTACCCAGCAGTCCATTTCCACCACACATTGCTGTCTGTCATCTGGGGGAGTTAACATCACTGAGGAGACAATGGTCTCCATTCACCAGTCAGCCATCATCTGCCTCTTACAGCCACATTTTAACCTGTTAACTTCCACTGACAATCTCTGATAATTGCATTTACAGGGGGTGCTGTTTTATATGCCCATTTAAGCACACATGACATGAACTTCAGGCATCTATGGGTTGCCATGATGTCCAAAAATCTGCTGACGACCTTTGTTCCTGTCATGGCAGTATTCCTGTGAAAGCCATGCCATAACTGCCATTCATAGGAGAGTATGATTTTCACCTTATTGCTTGGAATAGTTCAAGGGATTGGATGATTGCTGGTTTAATCTCCTTAAGAAGACTAATAAATACTGTATAAAGTGGAAAAAAAATCTAGCGGTATAGTGAGAATTTTGAACCCACAGGTACTTCACAGATTTTGATAACGTTACGTTGTCATATTGAAAAGTTTCATTTTTTTTCTCAAAAATGTTGCTTCAGCATCAATTTTCTAACTTTTTCAAGAGGTAATTCCAAAAATTTGACCCCAATGTTTGTTACCCACTTTTTTATGAGTGTGGTGATACCTCACATGTGGTCTGAAACTTTTGTTTGGACAAATGGGAGGGCTTGGAACGGAAGGAGCAATATTTGAATTTTGTAAAGGAAATTTGGCTGAAAAAGATTGCAGGCACCATGTCGCATTTGGAGGGCCCCTAAGATACGTAAACAGCAGAAATCCCCCACAAGTAACCCCATTTTGGAACCTAGGCCCCTCAAGGAATTTATCTAGATGTTTCTTGAATACCCTGAACCCCCAGGTGCTTCGCAAAATTTTATAACGTTGAGCCATGAAAATAAATAAATAAAATTTTACCACAAAATTGTTACTTCAACCAGGTAGCTTTTTTTTTCGTAAGGGTAACAGGAAAAAAATCATCATCAAATTTATTGTGTAATTTCTCCTGAGTTTGGCGATACCAAATATGTGGTGGAAATCAACTGTTTTGGGCACACGGCAGGGCTCGGAAGCAAAGGAGTGCCATTTGACTGCAAAATTGGCTGGAATCAATAGCGGACACCATGTTGCATTAGTAGAGCCCCTGAGGTGCCTAAACAGTAATGCTCTTCATCATGTGGCCACATTTTGGAAAATAGACCCCTCAAGGAATTTATCTAGATGTTTAGTGAGTACCCTGAACCCCCAGGTGCTTCACAGAAGTTTATAATGTTGAGCCGGGAAAATAAAAAAAAATACATTTTTACCACAAAATTGTTACTTCAACCAGATAGATTTTTTTTTTACAAGAGTAAAAGGAAAAAATTTTGCATAAAATGTATTGTGCATTTTCTCCTGAGTACACAGATATCTCATATGTGGTGGAAATCAACTGTTTGGGTGCACGGCAGGGCTCGGAAGGGAAGGAGCGCCATTTGACTGCACAATTGGCTGGAATCATTAGCGGATGCTATGTCGCATTTGGAAAGCCCCTAAAGTGCCTAAATGATGGTCCCCCACAAGTGACCTCATTCTGGAAACAAGACCCCTCAAGGCTTTTATCTATGTGTATAGTGAGCATTTTGAATCCACGAGTACTTCACAGAATTTGATAAGCTTAGCACGCCATATTGAAATTTTTCATTATTTTCACAAAATTGTTACTTTAGCATCAAATTCTCACTTTTTCAAGAGGCAACAACAAAAAGTGGACCTCACAGGTTGTTATCCAATTTCTTATGAATGCAGGCATACCCCACATGTGGCCAAAATCCTCTGTTTGGATAAATGGGAGGGCTTGGAATGGAAGGAACACTATTTGAATTTTGGAAAAGTTTAAATAAATTGCGGGCACCATGTCACATTTGCAGGTCCCCTAGGGTACCTATACAGCAGAAACACCCCACAAGTGACCCCATTTTGGAAACTCGACCCTTCAAGGATTTTATTCAGGAGTTGAGTAAGCATTTTGAATCCACAAGTACTTTACAAAAATGTTGCTGTAGCAACAAATTTCTCACTTTTAGGCTATGTGGCCATGATCCAGCGTCACGGCGTCTAGTACACCGTGTCAGCCTTCCTACAGAGATGTGAGTGTGCCCATGGGAGAACGCAGCTGTTCATGCCCACGATTTGGGTTCAAGGTTGTAGGGTATTGGTGTGCACTCAGCTAAAATAAGGTGTCATTAGAGGTGCTAGTGTGGGGTCAATAGTCCCAGAACGTATTATATAATGGACACTGCACTCTCTTGTTGTAAAAATTAAGACAAAAAGTTTTTTTCTTTGCAAAAAAGTGATTTATTTGATGGCGACAAAAGATGGTGGATGTTTCGGCCCAATGGCCTTTGTCATGTACAGTCGCTGTGAAGTGAGAAATAAAGAAATCAATATTTACATATATTACATAATATACAATTATATACAATAGATACCATGTCGCAGCGTATCATAAAGTATGCATGGCTCACAGTATATTGCAGTTACAGTCAGAACATGAGGGTAATATATTCTCTCATACCTCCACAAGAGGGCAGTTTCAGAAGATTAGAAGAAAATGGAGCAGGATGGAAGGAGTACCACCAAGAATAATTTATAATTATAAGGGTTTCCAGAGGGTGAAGTCTGCAGAGGAAGGATATGTGTTACTTCGTTATAAATGACAAACTTATTGTGTATAAAGATAATAAAATACCTTTTTCATTGGTTTTATGAATAATATTGCAATCAGTGCTACAAGGATTGTTGGAGCAACGGCGATTTTTAGGGGTGAATATAGCAAACAATAGGGTGCAGTGATTGACTATATCTTCTTTACATCCACATAGAATAGATTTTTTATATATAAAAAACATCAATTATAGATATTTACTATATTACAGCCTCTATGTGCATACCTGGAAGTAGGTTAAATTTATTTTGGCTGGAAGGAATTAGTGTACATGTATTCCAATGGAAAAGATTTCCAGCTAAAATTAGAATAGACCATGCATTTTTTAGTACTATTAATAGCTATCACTTTCAATGATTACGGTAATGTACCGCATATTCAGTTGATTACAGCAGACCTGTCTCCACTGCACGAGTGTTTAGTCTGTGGCCACTTCCTGCTTTACGTGATAAAAGCCATCACAGCGCTTAATAGTGCTACTGATGGCCAGATCCTGGGAAGGTGGCGTACAGGTAAGACACAACTACACCAGAGCTGCTGCTGAATTCACCCCTCCTCCACTAAAAATTGAAGTCCTTTATTGCTTATGTAACGTTTTACCTACAGAAGGAAAATATCCACCTCACCAATGCCTAAAACCTCTTGCTCCATGTGAGAGAAGTCTGCAGGAACCTCTAACAGGTATATGATCCGGAGCCTGCAGCTATTCTAGTAGATGCCAGTAATATGTGCATTTAACCCCTTTATCACTATATGCAACCTAATTACAGATGGTGCTCATCTACATGTCCTCTTACAACCACCCAAACTTCTATGTGACCCACATGAATATATAAAGCTAAAAGGTACTTGTAAAAGTCTCTGTTAACACTATATAAACCATGCATAAAGCCATTCATACTTTATGATACGCTCCGACATGGTATCTACTGTATATAGTTGTATATCTAATATTTAAAGGTGAATGTGTGTGTGTGTGTATGTGTGTGTGTGTGTGTGTGTATGTCCGGGATTGGCATCTGCATCATCGCAGCTACAGCCACAAAATTTTGCACACTCACACTTCTGGACCCCGAGAGTGTCATAGGTCTATGTTTTGAGGGGAAATTTTAACCCTGCGCTTTACAGTTATTCACCAAAAAACCTGCCTCCATTAAAGCGAATGGAGCTGGGAGCCACAATGCAGCCAGAACTTCAGAAGAATGCGCAGCCACACCCTTAAATGGAATGTTGGCGTGTCACAATGCAGCCAGGGAAAGAGGAAAGAGACAGACACAGAAAGGGAAAGAGGCAGACACAGACAAGGTAAGAAACAGACATAGACAGGGTAAGAGGCAGACACAAAGAGACAGACACAAAGGGACAGACTGACAGGGAAAGAGACAGACAGGGAAAGAGAGGGAAAGAGAGAGACAGGTTAAGAGACAGACACAGACAGGTAAAGAGACAGACACAGACAAAGAGACAGACTGACAGGGAAAGAGACAGACAGGGACAGAGGGAAAGAGAGAGACAGGTTAAGAGACATACACAGACAGGTAAAGAGACAGACACAGACAAAGAGACAGAGAAAGACACAGGGAAACAGAGAGGGAAAGAGAGGGAAACAGACAGACAGGGTAAGAGACAAAGACAGGTAAAAAGACAGACAAAGAGGCAGACACAGGGAAAGAGACAGAGGGAAAGAAGGAAAGAGACAGACAGGGAAAGAGAGGGAAAGAGACAGACAAGGAAAGAAAGGGAAAGAGAAGGAAAGAGAGGGAAAGAGACAGACAGGGAAAGTGACAGAGATAGATAGACAGACAAGGAAAGAGATAGATAAACAGACAGGGAAAGAGATTGAGAAAGACAGAGAAAGAGACAGAGACAGTCAGAGACTGACAGGGAAAGAGACAGACAGACAAAGAGATAGATAGAGAGACAGAGAGATATATACAAAGGGGGAGACAGACAGAGAATGGGAAATAAACAGAGAGACAGTTACTATCCCGGGCGTTAATACATTCTATTTATACATTCTATCCCGGGAATGTTAATACATTCTATTTTGTTAACAACAGTTATTAACCCGGGCGTGTGTATGTATGTGTATGTATGTATGTCTGGGATTGGCATCTGCACCGTCGCAGCTACAACCACAAAATTTTGCACACTCACACGTCTGGACCCCGAGAGCGTCATAGGCTATGCTGTGAGGTGAAATTTTAACCCCGCGTGTTCCAATTTACCAATCAATTTTGCCCTTATCTACATAATGGGGAAAAAGTAAAACGAAAAGTGTTGGGGGAAAATTGACAGCTGCCAGATGTGAACAAGGGGGACTTAAAGAAAAAGAGGGATGGTGCCAAAGAGTATATACGGTACAGTTGCTAAGGTGGGGCCCCGACATAGGATACTCACCACACTCGGGGACATGAACGCACACACAAAATGCGCCACACACTACCACGTGCTTGAACACATATACCACCCTCAGCACACATCTCACCACACATACACCAACCTCGCCACATAATCACCCTAAAACACACACAAGTCTGGTATTATCCTTCAAAAATAAAAATCTGATTAATAAGCAGCCAAACTACAAGAACAACAAATGTACCATATAGGAAATTCGGCAGCTGTGAGTCACATGACCTGTCTGTTATGTGTATGTATGAGCTAATATATACTGTCAGGGGGAGGGCTTTCTGTTGCCTGGAGATTTATCAGGCTGCCAATAGCAACCAATCACAGCTCAGCGTCTATTTTGCTACAGTTGATTAATCTGAGCTCTGATTGGTTAATATTGGCAACAAAGGACATTCTCAGTATAACAAAGCTTGTGTAAAGTCATAGGATGTCAATTAGGATGTGTTGGTGGAAAGGCTGATGTCAGTCACATTACCTCTATGTGACAGGATTTAGAAACTGTCAGTTACAGACTATTTTTACCACAACAATTCCTCATAAGAAAAGGAGTTCCTTGGCACGAATATCAGCTGGTGCGAAAAGAAAAGCTGCCTTACGGGTCAATGAAAAATGTGAAGACCGAGAAACAAGGCTGACACACATGAGAACAGCAGCTACTTCCTCAAGAGCCAATGGACTTTCTGATGAGAGGGAAGCAAGGCTTGCAGACATGAAAACAAGAGCTGCTTCCTCAAGAGCCAATGAACTTTCTGAGGAGAGGGAAGCAAGGCTTTCAGACAAGAAAACAAGAGCAGCTTCCTCAAGAGCCAATGAACTTTCTGAGGAGAGGGAAGCAAGGCTTGCATACAAGAAAACAAGAGCTGCTTCCTCAAGGGCCAATGAACTTTCTGAGGAGAGGGAAGCGAGGCTTGCAGATATGAAAACAAGAGCTGCTTCCTCAAGAGCCATTGAGTTAGCTCCCAAAAATGACAGCATCCACAAGATCAATCTTCAAATTCTAAATCTCCTTCCAGGTGTGTGCACAACCTACAAGTCAGTGGATACAGTAATAGACCCTACACAAGCATTATTTTATCCAACAATTCCTTGGAGCCACAAGGACTTCCTCCTCACAACCTCTTTCTAAAACCTGGAGCACAACTCTGCTATTGAAAAATTTGGATCCACCAAAGCTGTGTAATGGAACAAGACTCTTGATTAAGAACCTGTTTCACATGTAATTGAGGCAACCATTTTGACAGGATGTGTCACAGGAGAAGATGTTTTCATTCCAACAATTCCTCTTATTCCATCTGATTTGCCTTTTGATTTTAAACGCCTCCAGTTTCCTGTTCGACTGGCATTTGCTATGTCCATCAACAAGGCAACACGGCTCAGGGACAGTCTTTAAAAGTAGTTGGAATTGATTTACAATCTCCATGCTTTTCTCATGGTCAACTTTATGTGGCTTGTTCAAGAGTTGGAACAGCCAAAAATCTGTTTGTCTTTGCACCTGAAGGAAGAACTAAGAATGTCGTCTATTAAAAGGCTCTCGAATAAGGAGTTGAAGATTACTTCACATTACTTGGCCAATTTAAATAAACGATTTAATAATTACATTTATATCTATTTGTTTTGTGGTTTTTGTGTGCAGAATACATTTTTGTTAATACATTCTATTTTGTTAACAGCAGTTATTAACCCAGGTGAAGCCGGGTAGTACAGCTAGTTATGTAATATATGTAAATATTGATTTCTTTATTTCTCACTTCACAGCGACTGTACATGACAAAGGCCGTTGGGCCGAAACATCCACCATCTTTTGTTGCCATCAAATAAATCACTTTTTTTGCAAAGAAAAAAACTTTTTGTCTTCATTTTGAACAACAAGAGAGCGCAGTGTCTATTATATAACACGATTTGGGTTCAGGCTGCTGTGGACTTTAGCTCTATTCTACCTGCAGAGAACACTCTCATCTCCGCAGCATAAATTGAAATGCTAAGGCTCGGGAAGCTGCACCACAGGTTGGTTTATGCTGCGGAGAAAAGAAGCACAGTGGGTATGGAATTTCTAAAAATCCTTACACTTTGGTTCTAGTGCACAACGCAGCATTATGGACACAGGGAAAACACTCTGCACCCAAAACGCTGCAAACCCTGATTGTGGGCACACAGCCTAAAATGCTACAATGGATCAATGGATAGATGTCAAACATATATATAATGTCCCACCCCCCTGCATATTCTAAGCTGGTGCCCTTTAGTGCCTTTCATGTGGCACTAAAGGGTGTCTAGCCTTGTATTTACCCCCCAAAAAAATAATTAAAATAAACGAGGTGGGGTCCCCCTTATTTTTGGTAACCAGCTAGGGTAAAGCAGACAGCTATAGCCTGCAAACCACAGCTGACAGGTTCACCTTGGCTGGTGATCAATTTGAAGGGCTCCCCAAGCTTTTTTTTTAAAATTATTTATAAATAAATAATAAAAAAATAACAAACAAACATGGGGTCCCCCCAAATTAGATCACCAGCCAATGTGAAGCTGACAGTTGGGGTCTGGTATTCTCAGGGTAGGAAGAGCCATGGTTATTGGACTCTTCGCAGCCAAAAAATAGCAGGCCGCAGCCGCCCCAGAAGTGGCGAATCTATTAGATGCGCCAATCCTGGCGCTTCACCCCAGCTCACCCATTGCCCTGGTGCGGTGGCAAATGGGGTAATAAATGGGGTTGATACCAGATGTGTAATGTCACCTGGCATCAAGCCCAGCAGTTATTGATGTCACGGCGTCTATCAGATACCCGACATAACTAATTGACAGTAATAAAAAAAAATGACAAAAAAATGTATTTGAAAAAAACACTCCCCAAAATATTCCCTCTTTCACCAATTTATTGAAAAGAAAAAAAAAATCGGGTCCCCTGTAATCCATTTTGTATGTCCCACGACGATTCTGGACCTTCTAGAATATGGGGGGCACACTCAGGGAACGTATCCCCCAGTTTTTAGGAGTGCAGACCCTCCGTGTGAGAAGCGTGGGTGCAATGACATTGCACCTACTCTCCCCGGGTCACAGCTGCAGAGTGCAAGCAGCAGACAGCGTCTCTGAAAGCAAAAGAGGAGGGATCGCCAAGGCTAAGGTACGGGGGGGACACCGGGGGACACCAGGGGGTTATGGGTGTGACCTGGCAGGGCCTGGGGAGGAGTTTTCTGTCGCATGTGTCATGGCACATGCGAGAGAAATCAGAGGAAGAAGTTGAATGCGGGCGGCGCGCTGCTGTGCTCACCAATGTGCGCGCCGCCATCTTGGATTATAGAGGGGGTAGGGGTCGGGGGGGCACTTTAGCAACACCGGGGGACCGGGGAGGAGATTTATCTCCCAGCTCTCATGTTTGATCATGCCAGATGGGAGATAAATCATTTTTTACCAGCGCTATTATTTACTGTAACGTGATCATCGGTAGATGGTGTATACCGGTGATCACGTTATCAGTGACCGGAAAAGACGGCCTGAATCATGATCTCCAGGGTCTCACCTTCCCCCGGTAGGTTAAACCCCTGTGATTTTCTGTTGCTGGGGGGCGCTTCAAGCTTTTTTCGGCCTGACGTCTCAATGCGATGGTACAGAACAAGTACCCTGTTTTTCTGACGTCTTGAGACGTTAGGCCGTTGTTATGGGTAGAGTTGAGCGCGGTTCTAGGTTCGTGGTTCTCCAGTTCGAGGTTCGAGTGATTTTGGGAGCTGTTCTAGATCGAACTAGAACTCGAGCTTTTTTGCAAAAGCTCGATAGTTCTAGATACGTTTGAGAACGGTTCTAGCAGCAAAAAGCAGGGCTTTTTACAGCTACAGTGTGTAGGAGCCATCGCTGGCAGCCTGCCACAAGCTGGTAACCAAGATAAACATCGGGTATCCCAGCAAAGCGCTTTGGTTAGTAACCCGATGTTTATCCTAGTTACGTGCAGGAAGCCCACACTTCCCCGCTCAGCTAGCTCTGCCCCCTCCTGCCCGCGGCATGTACACATACATACATACACACACACACACACACACTCTGCACACATGGTCCCGCTCGGCTTACCTGCGGTGATGAAGTCCCGCCATCCCGACCTCAGTGCTGTCACTGTCCTCCATGGCCGCCGCTTGTCACATCACCTCTCGCTTCCGACCTGAGACTGACTAGCGGTGATGTCATGGGCCTCTCGCGATGCTTGGCTGTGAAGGCGGCGGTCATTGAACTCAGTGACAGGTGCTGTCAGTGTGCTGGAGATCAGCGCAGGTAATGTACCTCGCTGACAGCAGCACTTGTCATCACCTGCAGTGACCTGGGCTGACCCATTGATGTTAGTTCAGGTCACTGCATTGCTCTCCCAGCCAATGGGGAACATTCTGCTCTTCATTGACTGGGACAGTGTGGATCATCATGGCAACCCCTTGGATTACACCAGACCTGGATTTGTTTTTCTTTCTAATAAATTGGTTAAAGAGGGAATGTTTTGAGGAGTGTTTTTTCAAATAAAAATGTGTTTGTCGTCTATTTTTTTTTATTACTGACTGGGTTGGTGATGTCAGGTATCTGATAGATGCCTGACCTCACCAACCCCAGGGCTTGATGCCAGGTGACATTACACATCTGGTATTAACCCCATATATTACCCCGTTTGCCACCGCACCAGGGCGTGGGATGAGTTGGGGCGAAGCACCAGGATTGGCGCATCTAATGGATGCGCCACTTCTGGGGCGGCTGCAGCCTGCTATTTTTAGGCTGGGGAGAGTCCAATAACCATGGACCTCCCTAGTCTGAGAATATCAGACCACAGCTGTCTGCTTTACCTTGGCTGGTGATCCAATTTTGGGGGGTCCCCTACGTGTTTTTTTTTAAATATTTATTTAATTTAAAATAACAGCGTGGGGTGCCCTCAGTTTTGGATTACCAGCCAAGGTGAGGTTGCCAGCTGTGGTCTGCAGGCTGCAGCCGTCTGCTTTACCCTAGCTGGCTACAAAACTAGGGGGAACCCTATGTCATTTTTTTTTTTCATTTTTTTGGCTAAATACAAAGCTAAGCACCCCTTAGTGCCACCTGAAAGGCACCAAAGGGTGCAAAATTACAAAATGCAGGAGAGTGGGACATTATGTGTCTTTCTGCCATTATAATGACAGAAAAGACTGATATGAAGTGCACAAGCACAATAAAATCACCAGAGCGCTCTACGCTGTGAAAAGCAGTAGAAAATGGCACTGGAGTGAACATGTGACCGCCTCATGTAGGATGAAGCTATGGATCCTGGGTAAATTTATGCATTTACCCTCCTTCAGTTTTTTTGCAGTACACAAAAAAAACGGAAGGCACACGGATGACAAACAGATGACATACGGACCGTCTACGGAACGGAAACGGATGCCACACGGATGCACCCGTGAAAAAAACGGACTGTTTTTTGCAGACCGCAAAAATGGATCGGTCGTGTTAATGTAGCCTTATTCTGATCTGCCGTTTATAAACAGCAGGCAGAAATAAGTGAATAACGCCCCCCGGCGTCAGAAAATCTCCGGGGTTTCAGGGCTAGCTGAGACCCTGGAGATCCTGATTCAGGATGGTTTTTCCGGTCCCTGCTCACGTGATCACAGGTATACACCGTACACCGATGATCACGTTACAGTAAATGACAGCGCCGGTAAAAAATTATTTATCTCCCATCTGCCATGAACAAACACTTCTCCACTTCTTCTCCACTTCTTCTCCACCTTTTCTCCACTTTTTCTCCATTTTTTCTCCACTTTTTCTCCACTTTTTCTCCACTTTTTCTCCATTTTTTCTCCACTTTTTCTCCACTTTTTCTCCACTTTTTCTCCACTTTTTCTCCACTTTTTCTCCACTTCTTCTACACCTTTTCTCCACTTCTTCTCCACCTTTTCTCCACTTTTTCTCCATTTTTCTCCACTTTTTCTCCACTTTTTCTCCATTTTTTCTCCACTTTTTCTCCATTTTTTCTCCACTTTTTCTCCACTTTTTCTCCACTTCTTCTCCACCTTTTCTCCACTTCTCCACCTTTTCTCCACTTTTTCTCCACTTTTTCTCCACTTTTTCTCCACTTTTTCTCCATTTTTTCTCCACTTTTTCTCCACTTTTTCTCCACCTTTTCTCCACTTTTTCTCCACTTTTTCTCCATTTTTTCTCCACTTTTTCTCCACTTTTTCTCCACCTTTTCTCCACTTTTTCTGCATTTTTTCTCCATTTTGTCTCCACTTTTTCTCCACTTTTTCTCCACTTTTTCTCCGTTCTTTTTCTATGGTCGGTCTACCTATTAGCTCTGCCATGCATAGTGTAGCTCTACACCTACTGCACATGTTACTTTATGATTGACATCTCTTTCGTACCAGAGCTGTCTAAGCCTACTCTGACCATATATTTGTCATTACTATATTGTCCTTGTACTGTATTATGACATTTATATCATGTGTTTCATTTCTTGCTGTGTTGCAATTTTTTTGCTGCATCCCAATTGTACCTCTACATTGTTCGAGTTTATGTTATTGTTCTCTCACTCTTATGTGATACTGATTATTGTCATTTTTCATGATTACATGCAGATAAGTCCAATCTGACGAAGGCTCAGGCCGAAACGTCATTTGTAACTTGTTTTGGACAAAAACATATATGCTTATGAAAATTTTTTTTTTCTTAATACGGACCAATAAAGAGTGATTTTGCATTACTATCCGTTGTGACTTAATGACTTAGTCTGGGAGATTTAGAGTGCCGAGGTTACTCACTAATTTTATCTATTATTACCTCTGAGCACCTATATACCAGTGAGCAGAGCTTCCTCTACAGTAGTTCTCCTGATTAGGCATGCCCTTACCTCATGAGCAGGGCATTGCAGCTTTGGTAGCAACCATTACGACATGGACTCTGCTGCTGTGGACCCAGGGAGAGTGAGTGCAGATTCATTGCACCCTCACTCCTCACATGAAGGGTCTGCACTCCTAGAAAATGGGGGATTCGTTCCCTGAGTGTCTCCACCCCATATTCTAGACGGTCCAGAGTCGTCGTGGGACCCCTTTATTTTTTTTCTTACAATAAATTGGTGAAAGAGGAAATGTTTTGGGGACTGTTTTTTCAAATAAATTTCTTTTGTCGATTTTTTTTTTTTGTTAGTACTGACAGTTTATGATGTTGGGTATCTAATAGACGCCATGACATCACAAACTGCTGGGCTTGATCTCAGGTGACTTTACAGCTAGTATCAACCCGATTTAGTACCCCGTTTGCCACTGCACCAGGGCACGGGATGAGCTGGGGTGAAGCGCCAGGATTGGCGCATCTAGTGGATGTGCCACGTCTGGGGTGCCTGCGGCCTGCTTTTTTTAGGCTGTGAAGGCCCAATAACTATGGACCTTCCCACCCTGAGAATACCAGACCACAGCTGTCCGCTTTACCTTGGCTGGTGATCCAATTTGGGGGGGACCCTACTTTTTTTGTGTAATTATTAATATTTATAAAATAATTATAAAAAAGAGCCTGGGGGGACCTCCACATTGGATCCCCAACCACGGTAAAGCTGCCAGCTGTGGTTTTCAGGCTACAGCCGTCTGCTTTACCCTAGCTGGCTATCAAAAATGGGGGGACCCAACGTCATTTTTTTTAACTATTTTTTAAATAGAAAAAATTAATGGGCTTCCCTGTATTTTGATTGCCAACCAAGGTAACGGCAGGCAGATGGGGGTGGCAACCCGTAGCTGTCTGCTTTATCTGCGCTGAGAATCAAAAATACCGCGGAGCGCTACGTCATTTTTTTTAAAGATTTATTTTTACAGCACTGTGATGTCCAGCAAACAAAATACAGGGAAGCCCATTTTGTTTTTAGTTATTTAAATAAATAATTAAAAAAAATATATATGGGCTCCCGCTGCATTTTTTGTATTGCTAGCTAAGGGTAATCCAAGCAGCTACTGGCTGCTAACCCCCACTGCTTGGTGTTACCTTCACTGGCAATGGAAAATCCAGGGAAGCATTTTTTATTTTTTTTGGCAAAAAACTACAAAAAAAGGACGTGAGCTTCGCCATATTTTTGTATGCTAGCCAGGTATAGCAGGCAGGTGCTGGAAGAGTTGGATACAGCGCCAGAAGATGGCGCTTCTATGAAAATGCCATTTTCTGAGGCGGCTGCAGACTGCAATTCGCAGCAGTGGGGCCCAGAAAGCTCAGGCCAACCTGTGCTGCGGATTCCAATCCCCAGCTGCCTAGTTGTACCTGGCTGGACACAAAAATGGGGTGAAGCCTACGTCATTTGTTTTCTAATTATTTCATGAAATTCATGAAATAATAAAAAAAGGGCTTCCCTTTATTTTTGGTTCCCAGCCGGGTACAAATAGGAAACTGGGCGTTGGGGGCAGCCGTACCTGCCTGCTGTACCTGGCTAGCATACAAAAATATGGCGAAGCCCACATAATTTTTTCAGGGGGCAAAAAACTTCTGCATACAGTCCTGGATGGAGTATGCTGAGCCTTGTAGTTCTGCAGCTGCTGTCTGTCTGTATGGAGAAGAGCAGACAGCAGCTGCAGAACTACAAGGCTCAGCATACTCCATCCAGGACTGTATGCAGAAGTTTTTTGCCCACCAAAAAAATGACGTGGGCTTTGCTATATTTTTGTATGCTAGCCAGGTACAGCAGGAAGCCACGGGCTGCCTCCAACCCCCAGTTGCCTATTTGTACCCGGCTGGGAACAAAAAATATAGGGAAACCCGTTTTTTTTAATTATTTCACTTATTTCATGAAATAATTAAAACACAAATGACGTGGGCTTCGCCCCATTTTTGTGTCCAGCCAGGTACAACTAGGCAGCTGGGGATTGGAATCCGCAGCACAGGTTAGCCTGAGGTTTCTGGGCGCCTCTGCTGCGAATTTCAGTCCGCAGCCGTCCCAGAAAATGGCGCTCTCATAGAAGCGCCATCATCTTGCGCTGTATCCAACTCTTCCAACAGCCCTGGAGCCGGGTGGCTTGTTGGGTAATCATGAGTTAATACTGGCTTTGTTTTACTAGCCAGTATTAAGCCAGAGATTCTTAATGTCAGGCACGTTTGACCCGGCCATTAAGAATCTCCAATAAAGGGTTAAAAAAAAGACACCACACAGAGAAAAAATACTTTAATAGAAATAAATACACAGACACATTAGAGACTCCATCTTTATTACCCCCTGTCAGCCCAATAAATCCCCAATAAACCAGCGCTGATAAGAGGTTTTTAATAGAGGCTTAAATTATAAGCAGCAATTTCAGCGTTCCAAGTGCCTTTAAATGAATTTGAAGAAACTGCACTTCAGGATTGTACTGAGGATTGTAGTGAGGATGAGGTGCCCCAGCCCATCACTTGATGATCTAAGGGCACCTCATCCTCACTACATTCCTCACTAGTGTAGTAGTAGTGACGATTGTAGTGAGGATGAGGTGCCCCAGCGCATCACTTGATGATCTGGGGCACCTCATCGTCACTACAATCCTCACTACAATCGGGAAGCAGTGTGCAGCCTTCACTCCGTGAGTGATCAGTGCTGCTAGTGGTAACAGCGGTAACGCTGACAGACGCGTTACCATAGCAACGGTGCTCCCGGAGCCGCGGTTAACGGTGACGTCACCGCTAACTGCGTTGCTATGGCAACGGTGATCTTTGTTAATGACCGGCTGTGTCAGCCGGTCCCTAACGGAACGGGGAGTCGACCGTGTGCTAGAGCATTTCGCCGGTACACGGCGATACACAAATGTGCACCGTGTACCGGAGAGATGCACTCGCAGGTCCTACATGACGCGTCATAGTCATGTGATTAGTCTGTAGCCAATGAGATAATAGCCACGTGACTGGTCTCATGGCTATTTTGACGTCACGATAGGTCCTGCTTCTCTGCTGGCAGTGCCGGTCACAGGGAGGATTCAGCGATCATCGGATGGAATAGCGGCAGGAGACAGAATGCAGGAGGGATCGCGGGGACCGGTAAGTGTTATGGCAATGTTTATTTAATGTATGTGTACATTTATAATGCATTTTTATGTGTTTGTGATTGCCTCCAATTATAGCCTATTGGTTCGAGTTCGGTTCGTCGAACGTTCGACGAACCGAACTCGAACGGGAGCTCCGTTTGGCGAACCGCCTCGAGCCGAACCGCTACCGGTTCGCTCATCTCTAGTTATGCGGTTAAACAGCCCCATCAACAAAAATTTTAAAGTTTTATCGATCTCAAAATATGACGACATAAGCACATTTTTTTTTTTAAATTTTAAAAAGAATTTCAATGCTAAATTTTTTACTGAGTATATAACTTTTGTGGAATCACACTTCTCTAGCAATTTTACCATTCTTGGATTTTTTTCCCTGCTTTTCAGTATATCAAAAGATAAAATGAATAGCATCTCTCAAAAGTATAACTTCTCCTGCAAATTTAATACCTCATATGACTGTTGATGTAAAATTTAAAAAGTTATGGCTCCTAGAAAAAGGAAAGGAAAAAGCGGGCATGCAAAAATGAAAATAATCAAGTCAGGAAGGTGTTAAAGAAAAAACTCAAAACATGTTTGACATTGCTGTAATCACACTGACCTAGAGATTCATGATCATAATCTGTTATTTACTTAGGAATGAGCGTAGTGAAGTAGGAGAGTGTATACACAGCTTCATGGCGCATTCCCAGGGAGGCAGAATGTTTTGCAGATGCACAAGGTTTGGTACGAGTTGGTGGTAACAACTGGGAGTTATGTCACTCATGCACAAAGGCACATGCTTAAACAATGAGCGGGAAGATTAGTCTGAGGAAATCTGCAACCTCACTGATTATCTTATTGCCCAAGCAGTTTTAAAGTTGATAAAATGGTTATTCACTAGAGATCAGTGAATTAATTCGTGGAAGATTGAGTTTGAGTAGAATTTCCTGAAATTTGTGATTATGCATGATTGCAAAAATTTTGCACTTGAAAAAAAGAACTTGCCTAGCACTATTTCTATTGCATTCCACTATTGCTAAAGTAAAAGAGAGCAGGCAAACCTCATTTTTATTGCCTTGCAATCTTTCCCGTAATGCCTTGCAGCTATGACATCTTACAGATTTTAAAACCTTGATAAGATGTGAACAGTACCTGGGCAAGCATAGATCAGCAATTCCTAGAGTAGTTTGTACAGCAAAGCTATTTCCTATCTCCAGAGTCACTGAATACATTTCTCTCTTCTGTATGGCATAAGCTGCTATTGTAAGCAGGGTCCTCTCTTTCTTGTAGAGTGTAAGCTCTTATGGACAGGGGGGTCTTCTATCTCTTGTCTGTAGTGTGTAAGGTCTAATGGTCAGTAGAGTCTTATCTATCTCTCTCCTCTAGTCAGTAATATCTGCTCTTTCTTGCTAGTAAATTTCAAGTTCCCATCGTCAGCATAGTTATTGCTCTCCTATTTGCTACATGTATTTATGAACAATTATAAGCTTTTCAGTATTAGCCAGAAATTTTTTGGGAGGGAAATTTGGTGGAGTCTGCAAATTCGAAGCTGAAAAGATTAGCTCATCTCTATTACTCACTATTCATTGAGCCACAAAAAGGGTCTTGCTAAAATGCAGGAAAAGCTTGCAATAATGTCATAGTGGTGATTTTGTGGGGCTATGGTTGGTGATGGACTCCACTTAATTTATAATTTTGCAAAAAATGACAAATTGTATAGTTTAGCAACAAACACCATAGATATATTTTAGTAACCATAGGATATTGGTTATAATAAAAGCTTATTTGTTGATGTCATGATCCCTACTAGAGATTTGTGATCACACTAGCAATGTGATGCTACTTTAAAGGATTAATAGGACTTGTTAGGCAAGGTCAAGAGGGATAAAGTTTATAAGTTCAGAAATATTATTTATTTCAGTTTATGGAGGGGGAGGGCATGGAACGCAGGTGAGAAGCCAAAAGGGAATGAATACAGTAGAGGTCACGTTTAAGTATGTTACGTAGAAATGAGTGGATTCTTTGAAATTCAGTTTTCCTGTTTCACCAAATATCCCTCCAAATTTTGATTTGCTAACAATAAATGTATGCAAATCTCATAAATAAAAAGCCACTAATTGTCTGAAAAATATGTTCCTTTTGGAGTCAAATAAACATGCAATCATAGGCTTAATGATGTCCAAATGACTTCCACCTATCTGGCTATGGTAAAATGGATGATAATTTTAGGCTACCTAAACTATTTAAATAATCTAAAAATTATTCCTTTTGGAGAACAGATGCATGCTTTGCTTTTGTTTATTGACAGGTGGTGCAAACAGAATTGTAACACATTTAGGTGCAACAGTAATCCTTGTTTGGAGAATATAAAGAGATTTGCACTTTGCTGAATGAATAATTGATATCTATTTTATAAGTCATCCAAAGATTATCTCTTTTACAAGGAGATAAAGCAGTTGTTCTGTACTGTTTGGCTTAAGAAAAAGCAATGGCCTTTCAATCAGAAATTAAACAAAATGTATACCTTATTATGGTCAGGAACTAAATAGCTAATCAAAAAACATTATGCTATACAAAGGCCTTTTATCAAGTTATCCAGAATATATTCCCTTTTTGGACACAAAACAGTGGCACAAATTTGAAGATGAAAAGGTTCTGATTTGTCATCAATAGTTATGGGCAAACCTTCCGATTTTCGGGATCGGGAACCTAGCCCAAACTGTTTGCAAAGTTTGAGTTCAGAGCCAGAGATAACGAAAACTTGTGTCTGAACCCCGAGCTTGGACTTTACAGTCATGGGATGGGGTGGAAGGCTGTAAAATAAAGAATATACTTAATAATAAACATTGTCATTATACTTACAGGTCCCGCGACGTGTCCTGCAGATGCTGTCTCCCGGCCGCTTCTGTTTCCGAATCCAATCATTAACTTCCCGTGATATTCACTGCACTGCTCGTCACTCGGCAGTCTTCAGCTTTTTTCAGCCACATTCGTGGTGATGTCAGGGATCACCCGAGTCCATGGTTTTGCCATGGACTCGATTGAACTTTGACTGTCACTGTCAGTGTCAGCCTGCTTCTCACTCTGTAGAAATGCTTGTCTGGAGAGTGTGATGAAGAAGAGCTGACATTGCTCTCCCTGTGGACTACGTCGGACTAAGGATTTTTTTATAATAAAGATGGAGTCTATAATTTTTTTGTTTTATTTATCATACAAAACATTTCTATGTGTTGTGGTTTTTTACTGTTAACTAGAAATTCATGGTGGCCATGTCTAATTTGGTGTGACACCATGAATTTCAAGCTTAGTACCAGCTGAGAATACAAAGCTGGTATTAACCCTTTCATTAACCAGCGTATCTGTTTATACATTCTAGATACTAGAATGTATGGGCTGGTTTCAGGTTTCTCCAGCATCAAACCACAGATGCCCACTCTGTGACAGTGTCTTTGATTGGCTATTGGGTCCCTCACACATATAGTGGTGTAAAAATAAATAAATAATTTTAAAAAAATGACATACCACTCTGCGTTATTTTTGATTCACAGCTCAGATAAAGTGAATGACTACGGGCTGCCACCCCCATATGCCTGTCTTTACCTTTTTCTGGCTATACAGGAAGCCCATTCATTTTTTAATTATTTAAAAAAAAAAAAAATAGAGTATGCATGATTCAGAAGTAATTTTCGGCAACAGGCTACAATATTGTTATGGCCAATATGGTTTTTAAATTTGACTATTAATCCCTTCATGACCTAGGATGTACCGGTGTGTCCTAAATCATGAAAGGAATAACCTCCGGATGCTGTGGTGAGCCAGCGGTGATCCCTGAACATGTCTGCTGATTTGACAAGCAGACATGTGTGCCTCACAGGCGAAGGTGGATTCGCGATCCACCCATGCCTGTTAACCCCTTAAATTGCGCTGTCAAAATGTGACAGCTTAATTTAAATTGCTGTAATGGGGAATGCGCCTTTACCTGCTGCCATTGGAGGCCCCATGAAGTGATCACAAGAAGACATTGGTTACCATGGTAGCAACAGGTCATATCATTACGTAGTTCTTGTTACAGCTGGCAGAGCAGGGGCTGTAAAAGGAGATCAGCATTTCCTCTAATCAGAGCTGTGCAGCTCTGATCAATAGAAATGAATCAGCAATCAGACTGCTGATCCTAATAGTCCCCTAGAGGGACTAGTAAAATAAATAAAAAATGTAAAACAAAGTTTTCCATTTTTTTAAATAAAAAATAAAAAACCTAAACGTTCAAATCATCCCCACTAGCCCCATTAAATTTTAAAGGGTTAAAAAAATTAAAACTATACACATATTTGATATTGCCACATTCAGAAATACCGGATGTATAAAAATGTAAAGTCAATTAATCTGATTGGTTAACAATGTTCCGGCAAAAAATATTCCAAACGCAAAAATTAGAATTTTTGGTTGTTGCAAATTTTGCGCAATATGCAATAACAAGTGATCAAAATGTAGCACCTGCGCAAAAATGATACCATTAAAAACACCAGCTCGAGATGCAAAAAATAAGCTATCACTGAGCCATATACAGTATCTTGAAAAATGAGAATGCTATGGGTTTGTGGAAAATGGCGCAAAAATTGCACCACTTTTTTTGGGCAAACGTCTGAATTTTATTTTAAACTCCTTAGATGAAAGTAAACCTCTACATATTTGGTATCTGTAAACTTGTACCAACCTGAGGCATCACAATGACACATCAGTTTTACCATATAATGAACAAAATAAATAAAATAACCCAAAATCAATTGTGTAATCACACTTTTTTTGCAATTTTTCCACACTTGGAATTTTTTTTTGCCCTTTTTCAGTACACTATATGGTAAAACTCATGGTTTCATTCAAAAGTACAGGTTGTGTCGCAAAGAACAAGTCCTTAAATGGCAAGATTGACAAAAAAATAAAAAAGTTACGGCTCTTGGAAGAAGAGGGCAGAAACCAATAACAAAAAAATAGAAACTCACCTTGTGATGAAGGGGTTAAAAATGCTGCAACAACCATAACCATTTTTTTAAGAAAATAATCCCCTCCTAAAAAAACTGCAAAGCAAGCCAAAATTCTATGGTTGAAAATTAGGTGCACATACAGTAACTGCAGTATGCAGTATGACCATGCAGTGTATCATTGATAAATTGTACTATTAAATAATTTAAAAAAATAGTGTGTTCATTTTATAAAGGGTTTAAAAATACACCATATTACGTTCAAAAAAATGTTTTGGACTTTAACCAGCCACTGTATTGTTTTAGGTAAACCTGTCTAATTTTTGTCATAAATATAGGAATTCTTCCATACTCTCGGTGAAATAAAGGAATTCTTCCATACTCTCGGTGTATCTATGGTCTTGGCGCGGTATTCAAACCCGTTCTTTCTTCTACTCTGCAGGTATTTATTCCTTGTGTCTGTCCTGATGAAGAGCGGATGTAAATGTCCCTTAAACGTGTAGACCCATGTAAACAAAGGAATTCTTCCATACTCTCGGTGGATCTTTGGTCTTGGCGTGGTATTCAAACCTGTTCTTTCTTCTACTCTGCAAACCAGCTAATTTTTGTCATGGCATTTGATGGAGATAACGGGGATTTGGGCTCCTAGACTGACCCTCAGGCTAGGAGGTTCTAGCTATCTCTAATTCCAGAATTAACTCTAATGGTCAGGATGTCTGGGCCACCACCCTGGCCCTGCTGCTGGCCAACCTTGATATAGTACCCGCCCTCCCCCCACCCTAGTGGAGGGCCAGGACCAGAGTGGTAAACCTACAGAAAATAGACAAATGGGAAAAAACCACACCCAGTCACACTGCATCCAAAAACAGAGGTATAGGACACCAAATGGTAAAGGGGAATAACCAAATCAGGGAAGTAACAACACAACAATGGGTAGCATCACAACCTACAGAAAGCATAAAGCAACATACAAACCAGTAGGTGCAAATTACTCCCTCTCTTCACAGCAGCATTTGGTAGAATGTGATTCTATCAACTGCATGGAAGAGATAGCTAATGGGCCTTTTAAGGAAGACGGGAGTGGCCACAAAATAATGCAGCTGAGCTGTAATTAAGCAACTTTCAAGAAGGAAAAACTGATATTTATCCCTTGCTGCACCAACAGAAAGTAAAATACATTTAATATTTGCCCTAAGGGCGGAGAGAAAGTTCAAATAATAGAACCGGCACAAATCATTCAATGGCGAGAGACAATCATGACAATTTTTGACTGCTAGAACAAATATTAAAGTGAAATATGAACATTTTAAACAGGCACATTTTTAAAGTAGACAGTTTATTTAAAATGTTTGTAGTTTGGAGGATTGCAATTTACATAAAAAAGGCCTCCAAAATAAAAAGAAAATATATACATATATACTCACCTCACTTTTTCTGCTACTGCAGTTCCCTTTTCAGTCATGTGCTGGCTCTCTCATATCTGGATCTCATTTTCTCTTTTGTCTTCACTCTGGAACCTCTGCTAAAGACATGACCTTCTGCCACTCAATACAGTACATTACCTGGGAAATCATGACATCACTTTGCAGCCTAACCAACTCCGGGGTACCAAAGAATGAAGATTGAAGAGGAATAGACTGGATCAGAGAGCCAGTGGATACCTAACTGTGGAACTGTGATGGCTGAACAGATGAGGGGCAGGATGATATAATTTTTCTCAAAGAATTCAGCAAAATGGAAACCAGTTGATTCTGATAAATTGCAAAAAAGAGTTTGATTCTGGAAAATCTGAATTTTTGGTGAAATTAGTTTGGAATTTCATTCTCTTCAAATCAATTTTCTCATCTCACACAACACATACTATGCTGTTTGATCTATAAAAGTACCGATCCAGAGTTTAGAACTTGTTTGTGTCTTAAACTATTTGCCCTGTAACAAGTTGTTCCCAAAAGTACCATTATATCATGCAGGATATTATTCTTCAACTTTTTAATTCATACGTCTCTATATTATAATAACTCAATTTTTATTTGATCTGAAATAAAACTTTTCAAGAAACCACACTTATCACACATTATTTTCATAGGTCATGTAAAAACACCCTGCTAATTTCAGCTTTATCAATAAATGTATGTGAGTTATAGTTTTGTAAAATACTATATATATATATATATATATATATGTATGTTTTTATATATATATATATATATATATATATATATATATATATATATATATATAGTATTTTACCAAACTATAACCCATATATATATATATATATATATATATATATATATTTAACAAAAATGGTATGGGTGAAAGTGTAAAAATAAATAGTATAGTCTATACAATGCAAATATTACATAAAATAATCTTATTATTAATCATATTTGTATAAATATTAGTGCTAGTGATACTATGTAATCTGCTTTTTTAAAATTCTCTATACTTTTTATACATTAATAAAGGCATATAACTGTCAGAAAAAGTCCAATTCTCTGATACTAGATAAGTTTGACTTTGCTGAGTTTATATTAGATGAAGCTGACAACCTTAAACTTTGCACATTCTGACATATCTAAAGGAAAATGAGAACTAAATAAGAGAGAATAATTAAACTAAATGGGATACTGAAGTCTCTGCTGCAACATAAACAATATGTGTAGCATGAAGATTGAAAATGTTACAGTATTTCTAAAGGTTAGGGAGTGTAAATTATAAAAATTGTCAAAACTCTCGGCTATAGTTTTAAATGGCAAAACATTAGTGTAATAACTTGTAGAGAGAAAATAATGAGAATAAAAGTAAGTCTACTTTGAAAATTTTGTATTAGAAGATGTCAACATATTGTGCAAGTCATCTAATATACTTAGCAAAATATCACACTCATACATTTAAATGAGCTGCGGAAAAAAAAATCAATCACTTTAGGTCAGGAGTGTGGTTTTATGAAAAGGTCACCTGCATACAAGCATGCCATCATGCAGCTGCCAGACACAATTTATGCTACAAGCAAAATTAGTGAAAACTAGGAAGTTTTAGACACATTCACGCTGAATAATATTATTTATCAATTTTTTTAAGGCAAATACAGGAAAAAAGAACAATTATTTATTTTTACAGTGATTGAATACAGCCAGGATTTCTAAAATATTGTGTCTTATACTAAATTAGTACCATAATTGGGTTTTAAGAAGCATTTATAAGTAGACAGTATAGAGTTATTCTATCATCTTCTGTATTTTATGGAAATTTTAAAAAATAATACTTAGAAATTTCAACTATATAATTTTCTTAATGAGTAAAAAAATATTTATAAATGCACAGTCACATATTTAAATATAGATGTGGTATAAAACATCTTCATAGCTCACATTTGTAATTATGGTGCCATTGAGTACCAGAAATGAGCTTAGAAACATTTTCTATATCAACATCTAAATGTAAAACTTCCAAGTTAAATTTTATGTTTCGATATCAACAAGATAAGGATTACAATAATATTTATATAGAAAATTTCAATGACAAATGGTCTTCAAAGATATGGTCATTTTACAG
Organism: Anomaloglossus baeobatrachus; assembly: GCF_048569485.1. Taxonomy (NCBI): domain Eukaryota; kingdom Metazoa; phylum Chordata; class Amphibia; order Anura; family Aromobatidae; genus Anomaloglossus; species Anomaloglossus baeobatrachus. Next base: position 273,961,933 of record NC_134358.1, read on the forward strand.
AAGAAATTGCTAAATACTTTACAAATTTTGTGGGAATTTAACATCAGTCTTTTCTTAGATTTAATATTTTAATAGTTTTCATAAAAGGAGTTGACAGCATACTGAAAGACAGCCTTTGCAAAATGTGCTAATAAAACATAGCAACTTGAAATGAGCCAATCAGACAGACTTCAAAATTGAATGCACTAATATTTTGTTCAGTCACATATTCTCAGCTTTGGTAACATACATATCATACATATTGGTAATTTACACAAAGCCAATCCATAATCAGAATGAAAAAAAGGAGAAAAAAAGGATTTTTTTTAGGCTTTTAAAGAATGAAATTTTATGGTTAACAAACATATAATAAAATCAGATATTCCAAGTACAGATAAAAGTATAATGAGTAAGGTGCATATAGATGGTACAAAAACAGAAGGAATCAATACCAACAGCAGGCACAGAACTGAATATTTTATGGATGAGGGACCCTACAAATAATCCTAAGAAAAAGTGCTTAAAGCCTCTACACAAAGTCCATGAACTATGGTATTTGTACTTAATGGGTAAACTCCATATTCACATCGCTTAACTCCACATAGTGAGGACAGAAAGCCATAAGCTTACCCATAAAAAAGGAGTCTACAGTCAGAGGTTGCACACTGAAATCGCCCAAACTTCAAAATTGCCTTTTAGGATGGAGTTTTTCTTTAAACTCTCTGGCCTCTCCACTCACTGTTACCCGTCTTGTTTTAATTGCATCTTCCTTTTAACATGGCAAGCACTGAATCTCTGGGCCTCTTCATGCCTAGATCAGAGTTCAGGCTCTGAAGAGGTCCATGACATGGGACGTGAACTTGCACATTCATAAGCCGAAATTTCTTGGCCTCTTCAAAATGGGAAATCCTGATCTAGTGTGAAAAGGTCAAGGTGTTTAGAGCAGATGAAGGTAATAAGATGTTACTAGGATCAAACAGTTGATGGTGAGGAGTGAAGGGGCTGAAGATGTGAGCGATAAGATACTTTTTTTGTTGATTTGTTTTAAACTTTTAATGGCCCTTCATGTTAGCCAAAAATGGAAAACGTGCATATTTTTGTAATATTCAAAAGAAATTCAATTCTACTTATTTTTTTCATCTCTAGTAGGAAACAGTTACTCAACATCAGTTAATACAGAAAGATATGAGTGGTAAGCCCAGTCTAAGTGAAACATATAAAGTACTATAACCGTATAGAAAAGGAAATGTAACAGATGATCTGTGTATTAAAAGCTGGTTTAAAAAATTAGCAAATGAATGCAGTAAATGTGATTCTATTTATGATTTCCAACATTCTCATAAGCAGATAAATTTTACCCAATTGTGTTTGCTGAGGGCAATCATAGACTTATAGTATATATGTAGTTGAGATTAAACTTTATAAGAATGTCAGATTGAGGTGGAACATGGGATGAACTCCATCTCTGAACAACACATGATATTGTGGTGTAAAAGTGGACTTTTTGTGGTAGCCAGACAGCTCTTAAAAGTGCTTACAGCAAGAGACATTGGACTAGCAACTCCATTTAGTAGGTATCAGGGGAACTGTGGCATTCACTGGGTAACCCTGTACAGGGATTTGGACTTCCACCAGTTCTCTAGCCTTTGCATGTTTGCTGGCCGGCAGAGAAAGCAGGCGAAGCAGGATCTTATAAACTGGTTCAAAAACCAGATAAGACAAAATCTAGGGCAAAAATGTCAGGATCAACAAGGGTAAAAAATAATTGGAGGTCAGCAACATAATATAACATGTAGGGTAATGGTAGCATACACACAGGGTCCAGTTAACCTAAAACTGGAAGCTTTAGATAGTGTACTACACACTCCTGATGAATAAACCTAATCAATTTGGAGATGCACAGCATGTTTCAAATTAATTAAAAAAAAATATGTGCAATCCTCAGTGTACACCTGTTTTCAATGCTCCTCCTATTCATGTTTATTTTATTTTTTGGACTTTACGTCATGTGTACAAGTATAGTAGTACTGGTACATCCTGGGGATCGCCACCGGTGACTTGGATTACCCGACAGCTGAGCCCTGGCCTTCACAGCCAGGGATGATGCTTAATTGGTAGACAGATTGTGCTTCCTCTCCCCTCTGATCAGGCCCCCCACAATGTGATCATGCTGCAGTATGATCACTCAGTCTTTCTCTGTGCAGCTCTAACAGCGGCAATGTTCTGCAGTGAACGAGTAAAGGGACTTAGCGGAAAAGTTAAAAAAGTAAAAAAAAATATTTATTTTAAAAGATCAGAAAATGAAGCAAAAAATAAAAAGAAATTACTCCAATAAATAGCTATATTTATGTAAAAAAAAGTATATATATTTGGTATTGTAACATCTGTAACAACCTGGTCTATAGAACTGTCAAACCAGTTAATCTGTTCAGTGAACTCTATGAGTAAAAAAATAAAAAGCTATGCCTTTAAGACTACTGCACTGCTAAAAATTTTTTTTACCCTTTGTAATAGTCTATGTAGTGTAAAAGTAGATAAACATAAAAAAAACTATATAAATGTGATATCACTGTAATCATACTGACCTGAAGAATAAAACCGTCTTATCACGATTATGGCATGGTGAAAAGCATAAAAAAAAATTCTGAGTTGCTGTTTCTTCTTGATTCTGCCTCACAAAAAGTATAATAGAAAACAATCAAAAATATTATGTGACCCAAAGTGTTAACGCTAAAAACTACAACTCATGCCGCAATAATCAAACCCTCACATAACTCTGTTGGCAGAAAAATAAAAAAGCTATAGACTTCAAAGTCTGGTGATTGAAAAAAACTTTATTTTGTAAAAAAAAGGATTTTTAGTGTGATACTTGCCAAGCCTAAAAAACCTATATAAATCCCGTATAGCTGTAATCGTTCTGACCAGAGGTATAAATCCGCATAATCACTTATACTGCAAACTGAACGGTGTAAAAAATAAATAAATAAAGCCAATTGTTCAACCACTAATAATTTGTTCATTCTGCCTCTAAAAGATTGCCGCACAGCAAAGCTCATATTTATCCTGCGCTCTGCGCTGAGCACTTACACCATGCCTACGTGTAAGAGTAGTTGTCCACAATCCGGAATTGCAGCATTTTACATGCAGCATGTTTTTGCTGCGTCCAAAATGATGCATTGAACAGCACAAACATAGTGAATGGAATTTATAGAAATCCCATGCCCCCTGTACTTCTCTTCTCCAAAGCGTAAAGTGACATACGGCACAGCTTCCATAGCCATAGCATGTCAATTTATGCTTGCCGAGATGCAAGTGTTCTCAGTGGGTAAAACAGAGCAAAAGTCCCACAATGCCCCAAACCCTAATTGTGTGCATGGACAGCTGCGGTCTCGTGCGAAGAACACTTGCATCTCAGCAGGATAAGACAAGCTGTGCAGATCGTGGTCACATACATCAAATCTCTGAAAAACATGATTCATACAATATTCCCAAAGGAAAATTCACAGTATTGAGGCAAAGGGAATGACTTTGACGTCATGTCTGGCCTCATGTCTGGCCTGTGCTTTGGCAGTATCCATCTTTTTACACCTCATTTTAGCCATACACAAAACCGCAGTCATCAACAGTTTTGTTCACCTTTAATAAGGACACTGCTGAATAGAGGCCAAACAGAGTCTGGAGTAACTCTACTGACTCAAGAATGAATGGATTTATCATGGTTTTTACATGAATCATATATTTTGGAGATGTAGGTGGAAACACCAACGTAAGTGCAAAGCATAAAGCACAAGATAAATGTGAACTGATCAAAAATGTTCTGTACCAAAATTTCCACCAAATAGCATTCAACTCAACCCACAAAAACACAAGTCCCCACTCAGGTCTGTCATCTGTTAATGGAAATATAGGGGGCTTTTACAATACTGGTAGCACAGAGGCTGTGGAAAAAAACTATGGCTCTCCCTTCAAAAGAGAAATCCAACAAAATCTGTGCTCTCAAATCCAAATGCCTCCCTCTTGTCTGTGCCCCACAATGTGTCTAAACAACAGTTAGTATCCACATGTTTGGAATTCTTGTAATGCGGAGAGCCCACTTAAATGTATAGGGTACTGGTTTCCAGAAGCATCAGCTGGGCACAATGTACAAGCTCTACAATGTGCTAGGCACAACAAGGACTTATTTGCAATTTTTAATTCTGCAACATTCAGCGTGTTTGGCACCATGGGTGTGTTGCAGATACTAAATTGTCACTTCAACCATAGATTAGATCCTAGAGGGGTGTAATTTCCAAAATTGAAGGTCACTTGAAGGGGATTTTTTTCTGTTCTGGCACTTAGGGGTTTGCAAATGGTGTCCGCATACTGTTCAAGGAAAATCTGTGCTCTAAAAATCAAATGGCAGAAATTGTGTAACACATTATAGGGCATTTTATATCTATTGCCCTTGTGAAAATTGTAAACCTGGGGTTAAAACAATATTTTACTAGTAAAAATGTAGTTATTTTTTGCTCACAGTTTATTAGTGTAAAATTTTGTGACACACTAGTTGTGTCAATATGCTCACTCCACCACTTGATGAGTTGAATGATAAGTGCAGTTTTTGAAATGGGGTCACTGCTGGGGGGTTTCTGTTTTGGCACCGCAGATGCTCTTTCAATGTGACATAGTACTCGCAAACTATTCCAACTAAATCTGAACTCAATTATAGCCCTTCTTCCCTTCTTTACTTTGTACTGTGCCTCAAAAGTACCTTTGGACAACATATGGGGTATTTTCGTACTCAGAAAAATTTTTTAAACAAACTATATTGTCCATTATGTCCTGTGACCCTTGTAAAAATGAAAACTTTGGTGTTAAAATAACATTTTTGTGGTAAAAAAAAAATGTTTTTAAATTTTCATGGCTCAATGTTATAAAATTCTGCAATGCACATAGAAATTCAAGGGATTCACGAAACATCTAGATGAATTCCTTGAGGGGTCTAATTTCCAAAAAAGGTCAGTTATGTGGGAGCTCCACTATTAAGGAACATCAAGGGCATTCAAAATAATGCATAGCAATAGCTGATTGCAACTTTTGTAGTACTCAAAAAGTGAAATGGCTCAGCTTACCAGAACAATACCGAATCCTGCCTTGCACCCAAAAAGTAGATTTCCACCAATAATGTGGTATCGGTATACTCAGGAACTTTACACAATAAATTGTATAGTGCATGTTTCCCTGTAAACCTTTTGGTTGAAGTAACAATTTTGTGGTAAAAATGTATTTTTTTATTTTCATGGCTCAACATTATACAATTCTGTGAAGCACCCAGGGGTTCAAGGAACTCAATAAACATCTACACTGTGTGCATAATTATTAGGCAAATGAGTATTTTGATCACATGATACTTTTTATACATGTTGTCCTACTTCAAGCTGTATG